>NC_139945.1:40338503-40563503 GCF_963454915.1 Gymnoscopelus microlampas | reverse complement strand
TCTGGCACTGAAAGAACTCAATCTGTGCGCAGGACCAACTATGTATAGACTCTTGACTCTCCTTTCTTGTAATAAGAGGTACAATCATAAGTGTCTTTTTTACAACATTTTTTACATATTAATGTACTCTCCATATTACATTGATATTGATATGTTGGATATGTTAAACCCTGAAAAAAAAGGATTAATGCTTCTCTCAGTACATCAGGATACATTAAAAAAACAATTTAATTAATGACATACAGAATGTAATACTCCGTTCAGCCTATTACATTTTAAGCAACTCTTTATGTAAATGTATTCATTTTTTAATGTAATGCCTCATTGTTTGGCCCAAAGTTGGAAAGTGTAATAACTATATCTGAAAATCATGTGAAGATTATTTAAACAATAGTCCAATTGAAATAACCATGCAGTATTATATATATTGAGACTAAATGTAAGTTTGATTAGGATCCCATGTGGTGAACTGAAAACATTTACTATTCTTGCATGAGCATTTATCTTCCATGCAAAATATTGCCTGAGGGTACGGTCACACCGAACTTTGATTCTGCTTATGTGGTGGATTCTGCCAATGCTTTTCAATGGGAACGGAGCTGTTTGTTGCCATTTACAGATTTCCGGTCATAAAGTGATTTTAACAGTGTGCCTTTATTTTAATAGATAATAGAGGGATACATAATAGGTTGTGTCTTTCCTTTTAAACCTTGTTCTTTCCTTCCTGTCATTTCAGTGAGTCTGATGGCAATCACAGCACAGAAGACGAGGCAAGCTTCATGGATGACACCTCTGACAAACCAGAGGAAATTGCTGGCTGCACAACACCCATCATCTCTCTCTCCGGACTCCCCTGCAGCACAGAGGGCCAACTCATCTTCAATGGGGCTAGTGGCTTCCTCACTGCCACTCAACCTTTGTTGCTCAATGGCAATTCCCTGATCTCCAGTGCCGGTAGCGGAGTCATAATCAATGGGATAACCCTGAGCGATTGCCAGACCGTCACACTGAGTCCTGTGGCTGCAAACTCTCCTCTGATCCTAAACAGGACCCAAGTCATAGCCAAGCCTACTATGAATGTGCAACAACAGCCACACCATATAATATCAGTGGCAGGCCAGGGGGCTTCAGTCATGGAGACCAAATCAAGCACCCTTCCAACAGCGGTTCTGAGCACCACTAACATAGGCAGTTCAAACTCAGCAATCTCTCTTCCTATAACAGTAGAAGCAAAGACAGACAGACAGAGCACACCTACAGTTCCCTGTCTGGATTTCATCAATGTCCCTGATGGAGTTTTAACCAAATCAGAAAACAGTGGTCAGACGGTATCTTCTTCGTCCTCTTCTTCATCCCCTTCTTCGTCAACCCTTTCCTCCCCAACTTCTGTCCCCTCGCTAGTCTTAACACAAAGTGGCCAAGTCCAAGAGTCCCTCGCCCTCCCAGCTTCCATTAACTCAACAGGGATTGTCATTTCCAGTCCTGTTGTTTCGCTTTCCAGTCATCAAGGGGAGTTTGTTGCCACGGCTGGCTCCCAGTTAATACCTTCCAGTTCCATCTGCCAGGCGGTTTCCTCCATTAGCCATTCCACTCCTCAGGTCTTCTCCCTGCCCCAAGTAGTGCCATCCATCCAGGGCATACCAGTATCCCAGTTGGTCCAACACGCTTCAGGCACACAGGTATCCCAATGTCCCCAGTTGGTCCCAGTGTCCGGCCTCACTTCTACACTATCCCAGGCCCTTCCACAGTTCCACAGCCCACAGACTTTGAACATAAGCCAAAGGCTGGCTCAGCCGCTCTCTCAACAGCAGCAGCAGCAACAACAACATAATCAGCACAATGGTTCGACAGCTCTGAATGAAGGTGCTACCACCATTGTCTCTGTGTCTCCGGTCACTAATGGCCAGATACATCAGGGGCTGACACTCCAACTGGGTGATCAGAACACGACCACCAGCCCTTCTCTTGCCAGAATCCTGCCGACACCAGGCCCCCAAGTTATTCCCATCTCCTCCCCAACGCAGGTGTTTCCCATGCCCCAGTCGAAAGACTCAACTCCTGCTCAGTTAGTTCCCCTATCCATGCCCCAGCTGGTGCCCGTCTCTTCCATCTCTGCTTCTTCTTCCCTCTCTTTCCCTCAGGTAGTCTCTGCTACCACTCCTCTCTCCATTCCTTCTGCTGGAGTTCCCTTTCAGATCCTTACCTCACCCCCTGGTGGAAGTGGAGGCGTTGCACAAGGCCCCTTCAGGATAAACCAGCTGGGGCCCATGCAGAATGTAACTCCCCAAATCATTCGGCTCCCCTCTGCCGCTCCAGGTACTTTTATGGTTGAATGAATGTATGAATATTTTCTGGAATTGTACTTATCATTTTGACCCGAACACACACAGCATCGAAAAATAATGTACATCATCTTTATTGTTCGGCTCAATTGTTGATTGTCCTGCTCATACTATGGCAAAGGTTTAAAATATAAGTAGTGTTTCATCGTATTTTGGGGCAATACACTTTTTTTTTTTTTTTTTTTTTTATAAGATATTTTTGGGGCTTTTTGCCTTTTTTATTGATAGATGACAGTAGACTGACAGGAAATGGGGAGAGAGATGGGGGGGTGACACGCAGCAAAGGTCGTCGGGATCGGGAGTCGAACCCGCGACACGCTGTCAGGCTGGCATTGCAGCCTAGGGTGCCTGGACCGCCACGCTGCGGCCCAGGCCGGGCAATACACTTTTAACAGAAACTTTGTGTTGACACTATCTTCATAAACGTTTCAATAAAAGTTACCCATTACTCCAGCAAGTGGAAGAAGTCAATAGTAATGACCTAGAAATGAGTACCAGCTGAGTCAGTCAACTGAGAATAATCATGTCTATACCACAATATCAAAAGTTTGTCCCCCTACAAAAGGTTTAAAGTTATATTGAAACTCATGCTGTTTTATGATAATTATAATTAATAAAAAATATATATTATCTGAAAAAAATAAGACACCCTCCTGCCGGTCAGAATATAATATTTTCTGTGGCCATGGTATAACTATCAATTCATATTATCTCTTGACTTTAGGTAACCTTCTCCTTGGTGGAGGCCCCTATCTGAGTGTCCAGCAAGGGAAGCTGATTCTAACCATACCAGCAGGCATTCAGCTCACCAGCCTGCCTGTTAAGGCAGTCACCGAAGCCTCTTCCATCTCTACCAATGGTGTAGGCACGATTTTCACCCCAGTCACCTCTCCTGCAGTTATCCAGCCGACAGCCGCCTCCCCTATCAACTTTGCAACATCTCCCCTCAGCTTTATCAACTCATCCAATCTATACTGTACACCAGATACAGGGGCTGCCAGCAACCAAACGCCCACAGTTCCTGCCTCGCATACCCTGGACCATTCTGCCCCCCCCACACTATGTAACACCCTCACCCCAGAAAGCATGCTCTCTCTCAGCCCCATGTGCAGCGGAGTTACACCAAATACCCAGCTGTCCCAGAATGCCTGGAGCCCCTTATCCCTCTCCACCTCAATCGGCATGCCTCTGTTTGATATCCGTGTTAAAGGGGTGTTACCTGAAGACCCGGCATTGTTGGGTCTACCAGGAGAGTCCTTACTCCTGGGAAGCCCATCCTCAGAGCAGGACGTAGAGGCAAGGTCACCACTGGGCCATCCAGAGGACATGGATGGGGATTCCAAGATTCTTACACAGCTCCAATCCGTCCCAGTAGATGATGAGCTGGGTTTATAGTTTGTTTCACTGGCTCATACGCCATCTTCAATAACAAAAATGAGAGATTGTCCATACTCTTGGCTTTTAACTGAGAGTTTCAGTTAGCCTCTCATTCATGAACTTAAAGTTTCTTAGTGCCTTTCATGGAAATATGGACAGGTTTCAGCATGTGGGACAGGGATGCTCTCTCATTATGGTCTGATATCATCATAGTTTTAGGTGGCTCGAATGAGCGGGACTATGTGGGATATCCACTTGCTAATCAAACATCATACAAGATCATAGTATATGATTGGATGTCCTAAATTGCACACTATTCTATTGTTATCTGAATGTTATTTCGGTCGAGAATTGGCAGCCAAATAGTGCCATAAATGAAAAGTGCCTGTCAGCTTTGTATAGATTTTGTGCCATTCTTGTCTTATCAGATCTAGTCACACACAAATGACATGGAGTATTATACCTGGACCTCTTGCATGTGTGGGTGTAAAAATATAAATATATACTTAGGCATGGTGAGTTGGCCTATTACCCCAATTATGCTCGGTTTGTGTAACGCAAAGCCAGTAAGATTTATTGTACGGTGTACTACTTGGGGTTTTAGCTGGCAGAATAGCCATTTTTTCATGGTTTTAATTCGGTTTTGTTTATCACAATTATACCTACACTCCAGGAATAGGGGGTTAGACTATTCTACAAGGGGGAACAACCCAACTATGAGATTAGTACAAAAAATGGTTGAGTCCTATGTGGATTCATTGAGATGAACAGTTTTCCTCAAATGTAAATTGCGCTCCAGCTTCAGGGACTATTACAGTGTGTAATTCAAAGGGGGCTGCATACAACTCAGGCTCTGTCCCATGAGGTCTTGGTTGAAACACACAGCCCAGCTGGAAGACACCACCAAATGATTGAGTTCCTGTGTGTGTGGAACTCAAATTAGGTTTTCTGTCCACTTTGAGGGGAAAAAGTAACAAAGGACATGAAATATTTGTAGTCTATGGAATGCATTTAAAGTTCTCTATTGGACACACAATGGCTGAGATCAAAAGCCAGTACACTTTGGGAGATTGGGAGCAAAGCTTTTATACACTAAGCTTTGAAATGAAGCACGATGTTGCGTTACACTAAAATGTTGCTGTGACCACACTGAGGATTATTAACTGTTTAATGCACCCGAAATCTTACAGTGTGTTTTGTTTGTTTGTACCATTTAAGTGCCTTATTTTGAAGATGGTGGGGTTACAAAGATTTTTGCAGTATCTTACAATAATACCCAACCAGCTTTTAATCTGCAATGAAAAGTAATCTGACACTCCTGGTTGTATGATCATTGCTCTAGCTCCTATATTGTATATTTTGCACATGTCATCCATGTCATGTTTACGCTGCTCTATTGTGTTATGATGATGGTTGGGTTTTGATTCCATTCAGAATGTTTCACTCTTAAGGTTGAAAATGAGATCTGAGAGAAGGTTTTGAAATGGTAAATCAAAAGACAGAATGGGACTTGAAATGAATCCAGCAAGATTTGGTGCTGTAGTTCCCTCCATTAGAACCTAACATGCATCTTGCATCTTTTCCATCATGTGAGCCCTCCAGTGTCATAGAACAGGTAGCGGTCAAATCTCTGACCAACTATGGTACACACAACTGCAGTTCAGTGTCACATTTAGCTACAATAATGCCCTTTGTGTTTTTATGTTTTTTTTTATAAGTGTCTGTCTCTTTTGTACCTGTAGCTTAAGCATGTATCAATCAGTTCCTAGTTTTAACTGAACGAAAACGAGAAGTCCATGTGGAAAATGGACATAGGAAATGGCATTCATATTGTACTTGGAATGTTACATTGTTTTCCACCAACTGGGGATTTGCTGTCTGACTACAATTTAAACTAGATCCACCTTTTCTACTTGCCAAAAATATGATTTCACTTGTTTTCAGTCAGCCACAACCACCACCAACATGACTTAAATGGCATTAAGCCTGGGTGATGCCAAAACTAACATACCATACATTAGTTATGAGAAAGGGAAAGGATGCTTGTTTGTTTTATACATGTAGCCTTTTTTCAATGTGTATATGAGCCTATTTCTTGTCAATGTATGTAGCTGTGCTAGTCCACGTGGAGTGGTGTTCACTAGAGCTGTTACAGTGTTGGTGTGATTGATTATGCACAATTATACCCGAAATATTTGCTCTAGCTTGGGATATAATGTATTTACTCCCTCCCATCCAACACACAACACCTCTGGATTTAACCAAAGATAATCTTATTTTGATTAACTTTTTGATAGTTTTGAAAGGGATTGTGTTTTGTATTGTCATTCAAGGTTCTTGTCTTTTCCATTTAGAGGTTTTATACTCAAAGGCAATCTATTTTTTATATTACTGTTTATGATATTGTAATAAACTGCATTTACATAACACTTCCTTGTCAGCTATGGTTGAAATTATATTTGCATTTAAAATGATCATCTCTAGGCTTTATTCTGCATGAACAATCACGTCATTGTTAGCTGTTGGTGTTTTTGGTTCTAATTTGTCTAGGAAAATATATTCAAATGATTTTTCTTTCAGTTTGCACAGAACATTCATCATCGATTTAGTTTGGATAAGTAGGCGCTCAACAGCAAATGACATGAACAAGTGTGCATGTTTGCACATAGAGCCCGGTGTTTTTGTAACCCCCATGTTCTCAGATTACCTGTAAATCCTAGTGCCATCAGGGCGGGGGAAAGGCAAATAGGAACAGGATGAATAATGATATAAACAGACATGCATGTCTTTTTGATCCACAGAGCAAGCGACATGCTCCACAGATCCTCCAGACCTTCCTAGCATTGTCTAAGCTTAGGCCAGTGAAAAGGATTTCTTGACAGATATTTTGGTTTAATCTTCATCTCCCAAGAGTCATACCGGCCATGGCAGCGGTCTTCTCGGCAGAGCAGGTGGCGTGTGTGTGCGAGGTTCTGCTGCAGGCTGGTCGGATGGACCGTCTCACTGGTTTCCTGCGAACTCTTCCTCCTCCATCCTCCCACTCCCCCTGCCTAGCGGGTTTGGAAAGTGTGATGAAGGCCCAAGCAGCCGTGGCCTTCCACCAGGGCCGCTTCTCGGATCTCTACTCACTGCTGGAGGGCTTTCCTTTCTCCTCACGCAGTCATCCTCTCCTTCAGCAGCTGTGGCTGAGTGCCCACTACATTGAGGCAGAGAAGCAGAGAGGTCGTCCGCTAGGGGCCGTTGGGAAATACCGTGTTAGGCGCAAGTTCCCTCTACCACACACCATCTGGGATGGAGAGGAGACCAGTTACTGCTTTAAGGTAAGAAGGACTTTCAATGGTCCTTAATGTTGGATTCACTGACTTGTCACTAATTGCACTGGTAAAACTTTGAAGTTTAATGGTGCCAGAAGTTTATGTAGGCTCCTCATAAATAAGCTACATTGGCAGGCTTTGAGAAAATAAATCGTGATGTGTGTGGGCGTGTGTTAAGCCGGTGGTTTTGTCTGATGATCTTCCTGTTGTACAATACAAATACAACGCATTAATTGATTCATTTACATAATTACAGGAAAAGTCCCGAACTATCCTCCGGGAGTGGTATTACCGTAAACCCTATCCTTCACCAGGTGAAAAACGGGAGCTTGCAGCAGTGACAGGTCTCACGCCAACACAGGTCAGCAACTGGTTCAAGAACAGAAGGCAAAGGGACCGAGCAACAAACGGACACAGTGGGTCAGTGGTTGTATTTTGGTCTATTAGTAAGATCTAGTTTTAACTATGAACAACAGTGCCCTCTCTTGGCAACTGGCTGAAAGTGACTCATAAATGAGGTTCACAATTCACATCCATTAAACTGAATTAATTAGATTTTAAAATAGGCTTAAAAACAACATTAAGCTTGATTTTATCTAATTCTCTACCTCTCTTAAAATAGTGACCAGGCACATGGCTCTGTTGGAACCTCAGGAGAAGCCTACCCGTCCTCTGACAATGACCTTTCTCCTCCTGGCAGTCCTAGTCTCCTCTATAACTGCCCACCTCTTCGTCACCTTTCTCACCCTGCGCCTCCTTTGAGTCATATGCCTAGTAGTGCATATAACTGAAAGGAGTCTGTCTGTCCCATATTTAATCTGTCTGTCATTAAATGTTTCCATGAATTGAGTACAAAGGACCCCAATTGAAACAAGCCATAGCGATTTCTTGGGTATAATCCTCTTAGCAGACCTTAATGTATTGAACTGTACTTCCCTGTGCTTTTTTTTGGCAAACTGCTAATAAAGTATTCAATCAATCAATCAATAAAGCCAAATACTTTATTGTAAGACTGCAAATATAACAGATTTGTAACAAAAAGAAAACATGTTGAAATTCAGTTATCTTAACTGAGTTGTACAGCAAAGTGTAAATTAGGCTTAACTTCTTTTACCTGACTGATCATTTTCATATTTTTGTATGTTGGTGTTATATGTACTACTTTGTGAATGTACGGTCCAACTGCGTCAATAAAGGGGAAAAAATAAGTTTATCAAACATGAGTTGTCATTAGACATTGCTTCAAGACTAACATGTGAATAATACCATATATTGTAAGAGACAGACACAAATGTCATAGCCGCCTGTCATACACACACATGGGTGCATCTCAATAGTTTAGAATTACTTGTACCTCATAGATCATTCTTCAATGTGGTAACATGATACCATAACATTCATTCTTGCTCAGGTGTGGTTGCACTAAACAACATATGCATAGACATTTCAATGATCTACTCATGATATATTCCAGTGTCTTCTCATCTTCATACACTGCATCACGTAACCAGTTTCATAAGGATAAAATAAATCATCAGGGTCATCATTTTATTGCTGACCCTGTTACACCATTACATGTATGTATGGAAGAAAAATCCTTATTTCACTGCATTTGATAACAGCAGAAACTTAGAAAATTAGAAAATAAAAGTGCAGGACAAAATAAACCTTGATGTTATTTGTCACTATAAGGTCCCAAAAAAAGTTACACACATACAGGACATCGTCCTAATATAACTTTTTCTCAACCATTGGCACATTATGAACAGTGAAGATATCCTGGCTCAGAGCTTATTTCATGAAATCATGAGTAAACGTAAAGCTGTATGTTCATCACAGTACATACTAGTTACTAGTAACTAGTACATTACAATCACATTTTAGGAGTAATTAAACGGCTGGGTCAAAAGATGCGTGTCCTAGTGTTTGGACAAGCGGTACCATTAATCAAGCTGCCTCAACCTTCTGGCTTTAACATTATTACTATGAATTCATACACATTAACGCATGGGCAAACTTAAAACAAGAGCTACACGGTCACTCATCAGATGAAGCCATGGATACAAGAGTATCCAGTAGTGCAAGTCTTTGGTTGAGCTCATCTGGTATTGCAGTATCATGATCTATATCAGTTTAGTTCATTTCACCAGCCCATTCTGGAGGTTTGTCCCTGGTGTACTGGATCCAGTCCATTCCAGTATATGGACTGGCGACTGGTCTAAAAACATCCATCAAAGAATGCACTGTGAACAGAGGTTCTCAGTTCAATATGCCAACTGGACTTGGGTTGACTAATACATACCTCGGTGTGGGCGTTTTTGTATAGGTGAACTCCACATGGGTTCAAAAGCCAAGGTATTCTGCTAAAAAGATCGCCATGATCTTGGTAAGGTTCTCCACTGTGGGTCGGTGCATGTTTTCTTCCGTGTCATCCAGTGTGTGCCAAAATTGGGGGAAGGGTGTAGCGATGACATGAAGCACAGGAACACCTGTGTGCACATATTTGCATATGGGGGGATTAATGATTCAAAGCAAAACCCACGGTAGGAGTATGACTGTGTGTACATAAGGTGTCCATCTCTCACCTTTATGCAGGAAAGGGATGTGATCGTCCTGGACTGGTCCGAGGTATACGTCTTTCCTGAAGTAGGTCTGCTCTGATGGGTGAGACGTCAATAGACCCTGTCTATGGAGTCTCTTCTCTGAGAATGAGTGAGGTATAGGGGTGGGGTGGGGAAGGCAACGAGTTAGGACACGTGAGACAGAGATGAAAAGGCGAGGGGGGCAAATCTTGCTACCTTGCAGTGACATCTACCTGCAGCAATAAGGCGGTCAAACCAGCGAGCGGTGTTATCAAAGTGATTCACAATCAGAGGGTCAGCAGCACCCAGCAGGTCTAGCAGCACAAAGAGGTCCTGAGAAAGGGTCAAGAAACATGAGTGTCAGTCTTGCTTGCTTACATAGAAATCACTGCTCCCATTATATCCGTATATCCCTGCTCACTTTATTGCACAACTTTGTGCATACCATTACTGCTCATGCCACTCCTCACTCATGCCCTACATTTATACATACATTTATTAATGTCACTTTGGGGTTCAATAAAAGGTTTATCTCGTCTTATCTTAAAACATGGGACATTGTTTTGTAGAGATATTGTAGGAGGGATTCAGTAATAACATGCAAACAGAGTGGGAATGAACTTGCATTACAAACTAACTACATTTGAATGCACAAGATTTGTTTACCCGGTTCAAAAGAACCATACCGGTGGTCTGGCATGTTTCGCTTATTGACTACAACTCACTGCATACTTCACATTACTGCCAACCATTTTCCAAAGCATACTATACTTACTTTAGTTTTAGAGGAACAAAATGTTTTGCATTATAATACTATACTAAGCCACAAAAAGAAAATATTGATTTCCAAACTAAATCCACATTTCTGTAACTTATTAACTATAAGGTTTTGTACATACAGACAACAGCGACCTCTAAAATTGTAATTTAGGGCGAAATGGTTTAAATATATGGACGAAGCTGTGAATAGAAAATAGTTAGACTGCCAAAATAATTTAGACTAATCCTTTAAGTAAACCTAGCCAAACATGTAGAATATACTTTCTCTTAATTGCAAGATATATAGGGATTGACATTTTTTAACCCAAAAACATATAGGGATTAAAAGATTTTAACAAATAATTTACTATATGGATGTAAGGTAGAATGTAGTGTATTACATGTGTTGTATTGTGAAATATCAATCTCTCCTGCACAACAAATCTATCTATAGTTGTGGACATTTACTTGAGTACTGTACTTATTACTGTATTTGTATTTTGGATCTTTATCACTCTTACTGCACTACATTTCAAAGACAACAGGTATTGCATAACCAGAGGGGCATGCGTTCCCAGACTTCCCAGTGGGCATCATTCCAAACGGCATTGACCTAATACTTATAGTACATACAGTACATATGTACACACAGTCTGCTCACCACAGCATGGAGCATGGTGGTTTGCGTGGACCCCAGCGGGTGGTTGGTATGTGCCATGCGTTCCGCCAGGTGACGGGAGCCATAAAGAGAGTCTGTGGCTGTCCATTCCTCAAATGACTCCTCCCCATCAAAGAAAGCCAACTGTAGAGTTACTGGTGGGTGCTGGGATAGAATGAGAGAGTGAGCGTGCTTATGTATGTTAATGCTAGGGTAGGACAAGCATAAGTTCCCCCAAAGCAGCCTTTGAGGGCAGTGGTTTTCTCTGCAGTGTAATCTTAGTGTGTGTATTTCCAGCCACCATATAGATCACAGTCTCCAGCAGGATGCTGCCAAATACAAATAATACTGCACTCACAACAGGAGGCTGGAGTCAGCACTTTCTACCGAGAGAGAGAGAGAGAGAGAGAGAGAGAGAGAGAGAGAGAGAGAGAGAGAGAGAGAGAGAGAGAGAGAGAGAGAGAGACTAAACTAGTCAGCATCTCACCGCTTTCCCTGCTCTTTTCCAGAGAGAGCAAGGATAACAGTAAGGATGGAAGGGAAAAGAAAAGGGGACATAACTATATTATGTTTGAAACTTTTTCTTTGACCCCTTTTTACTGTTCTTTACCTCTCTTCTTAGTTTACCTCTCTTCCTTACGTTAAACACACCACCAACACAATCACTTCAATCAGATTCATTTCCAATAATATTAAAACTGAAGATATCTAAATAAAGAACATCTGGGCAGATACCTGCTGTTTGAGTGACCTGAGCTGGACATCCAGGGCAGTGGCCAGCTCCAGGATCATTGCGCAGGGTACAGCTGAGTCACTGGCCCCCAGAAAAACCTTCTCTGGGGCACGGGGGTCAGGTGGAAGAGCCTTGGAGTCATAGTGGCAGGTGAGTAGCAGCCTGCGTGGAGCTGAAGGGTCGAGGGTGGCAATGATGTTGGTGAAGGTAACCTGGCCACGGGGGGTCGGAGACACAAAGGAGTCTACGTCTAGAGTCCAGCCGGCCGACAAGGAAGACAGTGTGGAAGAGATATGCTGCAGTAGAAACGACATAATGTATATACATAAATGTGTGTGTGCGTGTTTTGAGAATTGTTTTGAAGGAATGAGCATATGCAAATGTTAAATAAATGTTCACATGATCAATCACTCCATTTATGCACATACCTGTCGTACAACCAGACTGCCTTGTGTTCCAGGTAGCCTCTCTATGAGGATGGGCTTCAGGTGAGTCTCCCACAGACGTGTTCCATCAACCTGAGAGGCCAGGCGACGTACCTGTGTTGCAGAGCATTTACTCGCCTTGTGGGACAACTGGAGTGGAAGACAGGATTTATAAAAGGATCAATGAATATAAGACCCAGAAAGCATGACCCAGCTAGACCTATGACACTCAATGATCTGTACAATTGCAGCAGGCCCATCCTTGTTGGGCCCAACTAAGGACTTTGGATTTCCAAGATCCACTTTAACCCACCCACCTCTCCCTGGCCCACCTTTAAACTTGCTCAGTGACAGTTTAACTTGCAGAGTAAACTGAGGGCCCCCTTGGGAGGTCCATAAAAAGAAGGGAAGAATGGCACTAGACAGATAGATAGACTATAATTGATCCCTGGAGAAATTAATGTGCCATAGCAGGAACAACAGTAAGCATGAAACACAGGATAGGTACAGGTAAGAAGAGTAGATCTTCTAATTATCTTGATAACAATAATAATAATAATAAAACAAGATAAAATAAATAGTATGAATGTAGCCATCTGCACTTGGTCTGACTGAGTAAAACATTGTATTTGTGTAATAGGAAAAATGGCAGAAAAAACAGCAGCTTTGCCCTGTACAACTGTACATCATTTCACTGTTTAAGTTATAGTTCAGCTCTATCCAATAAAATATTTTTTTTAAGATGATTCCTAAATTTGACTCTCATGCACTCTCATGTAGGCTATGCGACTTAAATCCTTAAAAAGCTCATAGATCAATTTCTATTTCTGACAATTCCCTGTGATGTGGAACCATTTTAAATCAAATTAAATCGCAATAACGTTCTAACTAGACCAGTGGGATGGCGTCTCTTACCCTGTCCTTTGCCAGATCTAAAAAGGGGAGGTTGGAAGGTACTCCGCTCGATTCATTGGACAGGTATATTCCCAGTATGACTGCCAGGATCAGCACACCGACGAGACAGAAGATGAGGACCCGGACCCGGGGCACCGGGACCCTGTCACAGCCGGGCAGTGGTCCGCTGCCGTTGTTGCTCTGCAGAGGCTTGTACCGCCGGCTGGATTTGGACATGGTGACTGGATGGTGATGACACACAGGTCAGGCTCTCTGCAGTTCACTTCTCCGTTGACAGATGTCACAGTTCACACAGCTAGCTATACGTGTCAATTCTACAGGCATGGAAGGCTGGCCCTCAGTTCACGGCTATAATGACCACTGTGGTAAAACAGGCTGTTATGTGTCGTACCTTTGTTCTAATAGTCATATTATTTCCAACGCCCTGCTCCTATTTCAAAAATAATAGGTTACCCTTTATATAGACGAACCTAACAGCCAGCCCCATCTTATAAAACGACCCTCCTGCAGTCTCATGCTCAGGACCTTGGATGTAGGTCTCGCTTTGATGTGTTGTTACGCACAATATTGTACATAATATATACAGAGAAATGTGCGGTGCTGCTGCACAACGTGTTGAGCACAGTTACATATTAGCAGCACAGTTGATAATCCGGTAGTAGTGTTGGTGTTGCCATGTCCGCTTATTATAAGCGACTTTGGGCTTGTTTTTCTGTAAAACTGCTTGTAAATATTGGTAGTTGCTAGTTACGTTTTTTTGGGCTTGTTTCTAAAGTGTAGTTTCTTATTTGAGCTGCTTTCCTAAATGCTGTTTAAACCAATGTTTCTCAAATATTTGGAACCCCAAATTAATATGTATTTGTCCCTAACCCCATCTGAAAATGTTATGTGCCAGATTTGTGTTGGTAAAATGATTCAAAAAATATTTGTCAATTTTTTTTCTCACAACGCGTCGCTGTGAGCTTGTAGATCGGCTATTTTCAAATAGCGATGTAAGTGCTCATGTAGTCGCTTCTTTTGGGCTTGTTTTCCTAGACTTGGTTGCATATTTCTCTCACATACTCTGGCAACACTATCCGGTAGTGCTTGTTCCGTATGTTGTCGCTGTTATGTGTAACGCATCATGTGTAATATGTTTTTACTTTGACTTCTCTCCGCCTAGCAGCACAGAATTGGTAGTAAACATATTAAATCATTGAGTGAATGTAAACTGGTCGGTCCGATGCTGCTCGTTTCCTCTTGAAGTATTAAAGAAAATAAATAAAAATACAAAAATAAACATCCCAAATTGACTTCCGGGATGTCGTACGCAGAACGGTGATCGCGCGAGGGTGTCCGGAGCCAAACAGAACAGATCTACAAGCTAACCGCGCGTTGCAACCGTCTAGCAACGCCACGCGTTTTCAGCTTGTAAATTTGTTCTTTTTGGCTCGCCACACCGTCGTACTGTGGAGTAAACAATTTAAAGGGACAGTGGAACAGGGCTGCCAACCGTCCCTTGAAATAAGTATGACAACTAACAGTGGTGGAAAGTAATTAAGTACATGTACTAACTAAAGTACTGAACTTAAGTACAATTTTGAGGTACTTTTTTTTTACTTTACTAGAGTATTTCCAATTTTCAATACTTGCACTTCTACTCCACTACATCTCAGAGGCAAATATTGTACTTTTACTCCACTACAATTATTTGAAAACTTTAGTTACTTTGTACATTTAGATTATTATTACAATGCAAAGCATCTTTCTTTAAGCTCACAATGTGTCACATCAAGTTATCAAGCTATTTTCAAAAGATTTGTATACATTTGAATGTGAAGACTTGTGAAATGGGACATTCTGCATACTTTCTACTTTCTACTTTTGGTACTTTAGTATATTTTGATACTTTGACTCAATTTGAATTCCGGACTTTTACTTCTAACAGAGTATTTCTACACTGCAGTATTGATACTTTAACTTAAGTAAAAAAGAAAAACTGTTTTATAACCATAAACCATGCATGTCTACGTTACATCCTCGTTATAAAAACTATAATGACCTAGTTTTTCTTGATTAAAACGTCCCGCCACTGCCGCCAGATTGTTCGCCCCGCCCCGGATCGATGAAGGGAAGTGAATATAAGCAGTGGTGATTGGCTAAAAAACACTTGGCTTCTCTGTTATACGGATGTTGATTGGTCGAACAGCACGTCCACCTCTTCATCTATCAAATACATACATAGATGTTGCGGGTTTTTCGAGCTATTCCCGCTTTGCTTTCTAGTGTGAAAGATCAACACTTAGTTACTACAGATCTAAATACTGTGACTGTCTTCTTGTTGTAGGATAAACCGTCAGGTTTTCCAGGGATCTCGGCAAGATGCACGTGGTCAAGCGAGGTAGGTTTTTACTGAAATAAAACAATAGTTTGACATAATGTTACCCAGACATCAGCTATTTGATGTGGTTTCTTTAACCAGGCAGTAATGGGTGGAAGTTGACAGTTGTAGTAGAAACAACATGCCTTGCTAACGTACTTTACTGTAAGGTTCGTTGTTTTCCATATCTAAGCTAATAAAACCAGCGTTAGCCTGTCCATTAGCTACAATGTTTACTACTGTACGTACCGTGTTGGTTAGCCACCTAGCCCGGGTAAAATGGTATGTCGCATCGGTTGGTTCGTTAAATGATCACTCATGGAATATAGCAACGATTCTAGGCTGTCATTTCGTGGCGGTTGTTGTCAACTGAGCTCGCTACAATGTAAAATCATGAGTGTTCATTTAACTAGAGTACAAATGCCCCCAAAATGCTCCATTTGTACACTCTAAGCTCAGGATTTTAGTGTGTAGCCTTTGTTTTAGTTGGCGCCATAAAGTACCTTGGTTCCCACACTACAGCAGCATAATGATAGCTACTAGCTAGCTCCAAGATGAGGTTCTATATGTGGATGTCACCCAGGATCGGTGGAACGGCCGCAAATGCTCCGCTGTTTACCCTTTTTTCAACATCGTATCCCAAAACTAATGGTAGATTCCACACCGCACGGATGTTTAAGGGTTAGTTCGGGGCATAATATTTTAGGTCCGGAGCTAAACTACCCGTTTAAATCGCTTATTTAGTCAGACTGTGGCCATGTTTCCCATTGTAGCCGAACCGGGAGCAGTACTGGCAGCCTACGTAGGGGGGTTTTCCGGGTTGAATGGGAAACATGGCCACAGGCTGACTAAATAAGCGATTTAAACGGGTAGTTTCGCTCCGGACCTAAAATATTATGCCCCGGACCAAACCTTAAACATCCGTGCGGTGTGGAATCTACAATTCATTTTGGGATACGATGTTGACAAAAGGGTAAACAGCGGAGCCTTTGCGGCCGTTCCACCGAATTCTAGGTGACATCCACATAGAACCTCATCTTGGAGCTGTATATCGGAGTGAGAGGTTCTTAATGGAGCTAGCTACTAGCTAGCGTATCTGCCTACGGTATATGCCCATTTAAAAAATTAGGCCATCATTTCTATAAATTATAATTTATGGAGTTGTCATCTTTAATACTTTTTCCCACAATCATTTGGCTCACTTAACCAAATGCATTTTTGGACAGATGCCATGTTTATTTTTATTGAGCCAAACACATTTGTTGATAAAGACCTGTTTTTTTCTTTTCAGATGGACGCCAGGAGCGTATCATGTTTGATAAGATCACCTCTCGTATCCAAAAGCTTTGTTATGGATTGAATTCCGACTTTGTGGACCCAACCCAGATTACAATGAAGGTGATCCAGGGTCTGTACAGCGGAGTCACCACCATAGAGCTAGATACATTGGCAGCAGAGATTGCAGCCACCCTCACCACTAAGCATCCCGACTATGCCATTTTGGCTGCACGGATTGCTGTCTCTAACTTGCACAAAGAGACCAAGAAAGTGTTCAGCGACGTGATGGAGGATCTGTACAACTATGTCAACCCCTTAAATGATCGCCACTCTCCTATGATCTCCAAGGACACGCTTGACATTGTCCTTGAAAACAAGGATCGTCTAAATTCGGCCATCATTTTTGACAGAGATTTCTCCTACAACTTCTTTGGCTTTAAGACACTTGAGCGGTCTTATCTGTTGAAGATAAATGGGAAGGTTGCTGAGAGACCCCAGCACATGGTCATGAGAGTGGCTGTTGGAATTCATAAAAGAGACATTGATGCCGCTCTCGAGACCTACAACCTCCTCTCAGAGAAGTGGTTCACCCATGCTTCCCCCACTTTGTTCAATGCTGGCACCAATCGACCCCAGCTGTCAAGTTGTTTCCTGCTGGCCATGAAGGATGACAGCATTGAAGGTATTTATGACACGCTGAAGCAATGTGCACTCATTTCTAAATCAGCAGGTGGCATTGGAGTGGCAGTTAGCTGCATCAGATCAACAGGAAGCTACATTGCCGGAACAAACGGTAATTCCAACGGGCTAGTCCCTATGCTTAGAGTGTACAACAATACAGCACGCTATGTTGATCAGGGTGGTAACAAGAGACCTGGAGCCTTTGCTATGTACCTGGAGCCATGGCATTTTGATGTGTTTGATTTCTTGGAGTTGAAGAAGAATACTGGGAAGGAGGAGCAGAGGGCCAGAGATCTGTTCTATGCCATGTGGATCCCTGACCTCTTTATGAAGAGAGTGGAGAGCAACCAAGACTGGTCGTTGATGTGCCCCAGTGACTGCCCTGGGCTGGACGAGTGCTGGGGGGAGGAGTTTGAGGAGCTCTATACCAGGTATGAGAGAGAGGGCAAGTCCAAGCGTGTGGTGAAGGCTCAGCAAGTGTGGCATGCCATCATTGAGTCCCAGACGGAAACGGGTACACCCTACATGCTCTACAAGGATGCCTGCAATAGGAAGAGCAACCAGCAGAATCTGGGTACCATCAAATGCAGCAACCTTTGCACAGAAATTGTGGAGTACACCAGCGAGGATGAGGTGGCTGTGTGTAACCTGGCTTCTATCGCACTCAACATGTACGTCACCCCGGAAAGGACTTTTGACTTTAAAAAGCTGGCAGATGTCACTAAGGTCATTGTCAAGAACCTAAACAAGATCATTGACATCAACTTTTACCCAGTGCCCGAGGCTGAAAACTCCAACATGCGCCATAGGCCCATCGGAATTGGTGTCCAGGGTCTGGCTGATGCCTTCATCCTGATGCGCTTCCCCTTCGAAAGCCCCAAGGCCCAGTTGCTCAACATTCAGATCTTTGAGACCATCTATTATGCTGCCCTTGAATCCAGCTGTGAGCTGGCCGCTGAGCACGGCCCTTACCAAACCTACCCCGGCTCTCCTGTCAGCAAGGGAATCCTTCAGTATGACATGTGGGAGAAGACTCCTACAGATCTCTGGGACTGGAAACTACTGAAGGAGAAGATTGCCAAACATGGTGTGAGGAACAGTCTACTGCTTGCCCCTATGCCGACGGCTTCCACGGCCCAGATCCTTGGCAACAATGAGTCAATTGAGGCCTACACAAGCAACTTCTACACCCGCAGGGTTCTCTCTGGGGAGTTCCAGATGGTTAACCCCCACCTGCTGAAAGACCTTACAGAGAGAGGACTGTGGAACGAGGAGATGAAAAACCAGCTGATTGCGCACACTGGATCTGTCCAGGTGAGAAACTACACCCCATCTGATAATTTAATGTGACAGTGTCCAGAAAAAACGTTAATACATCCATACACAATAGATATAACATTGCTTTTGTTAGACATTTTTAACCAGTGTTTGACTTCCACAGGATATTGGCGAGATACCAGATGATATAAAGGAGTTGTATAAAACCGTGTGGGAAATCTCCCAGAAGACTATCCTCAAGATGGCTGCAGACCGCGGCGCCTTCATTGACCAGAGCCAGTCCTTGAATATCCACATTGCAGAGCCAAACTATGGCAAACTAACCAGCATGCACTTCTATGGTTGGAAGCAAGTAAGTCAAAGCCGCAGTAGAGAAATGAAGGTACCAATTACTTTAGATATAATCTGCAAGGGATTAATGAATTTAAATAGAAGACACAATTGTAAGTGCCACAACAAGGCAACTTGTATTTATATTAAGAGTCCACATCTCTCATTACAGGGTTTGAAGACAGGCATGTACTACCTGCGTACCAAGCCTGCCGCCAACCCCATCCAGTTCACTCTGAACAAGGAGAAGCTGAAGGAGTCCCAGCCAGCAAAGACCTCAGAGGAGGAGGAGAAGGAGATCAAGGAGCGCAACGCTGCTGCTATAGTCTGCTCCTTGGAGAACAGGGATGAGTGCCTGATGTGTGGCTCTTAAATACCTGCTAATAAGTCATCATATTCAAGTTACAAGTTTAAGCAGTTATCACCAGTGGTGGACAAAGTACAAAGACATTGTCATTTCCCCCAGAAATTCCAAGATTGTCTAGAAATATAAAAAACAATAGCGAAAATAACAGATCTACTAGCTCACAACTCATAGCAACTTTTGTGAGCTTGTACAAATACTCTCAAGTAAAGTACAGATCTTTTTTTACTAAGTGCACTACTCAAGTAAATGTAAAAAAAAAGTTACTGTCCATCACTGGTATCACTTCTCACTACCAAGTAGTTTATTACTTTTGGGAGCTACTTGCAAGATTGTATTGTATAGTATTGAATTGATAATAAACGCGTTTCTTATATTAAACTATGCTCATGACAAGTCAAAAGAAAAAAAACTTTTTATGTCTTTTGTATTTGGGGAAAATGAAATTACTTGAATAGAAGTTGAAGCTGTTAACAGAGATTGCTCATTGCCATTCTACTGTAATATAAATACTCCTTTATTTCGTGGTTAAGCGGTCATTTTGAAGATCTGCATGTTTTTTCCATAAATGAATGCTCTACCTATTTGTGCAAGTGTCGCACATAAATAGCCGCTCTGCAAGCTCAACCGGCTATTTTGTTTTTTAAACCGTGAAAGTATAAATATTGAACCACTGAAATGTATTAAAGGTAGGGTAAGTGTTTTTTTGTTTATATTCTGCTAGTGAGCATTGCTACAGAGTCTCTCCAGCTCCTTGGAATATAGTACGTTTTCAGGTAGGTGACAAAATTTAAGCCAATCAGGAGGGCATTAATAAAGAGCTGGAGAGACCCCTTTTACTGAACAAGCACACTATAGCAATGAGTACTATCAGAAAATAGAGCTGTTAAACACTTATTACCCTACCTTTTGATCTCTTGGAACAGTTTTTAGACAGCGATATGTAGCTTTTACAGGACATCTTCAGGAGACAAATTGCATTAGTATATGTCTATTGCGCAAACATTGACTAGCTTTTATAGCTAACTAGGAAATAATATACTCCTAGAGACCTCCATTTTGTTCTGTTACAGTTTGGAAAATAAACATTTGTGGCTGGAGCAGATTCATGTTCATTATTTCCCTCATTCATCAGTATGTTTTGCATTTGCAGAATGATAGGGAAAATAGCTATTCTGAAAGATGATTTAATATTTTTCTTATAAAATAATGAAGACATAATTTACATTTTTAAATGTACACTCGTTGATATAACATCCCCAAGTAAAACAAGGTTCGACCGAAAGTTTTTCTGCATTGCGCACCCCTGCCACATGCAGAAAGCACTAATGCAAAGAAAAGCCAGAAATAAAAATGCATAATCATACAAATCAGCTTTGTACAAAGATCAGAAATAAAATTGTATACACAAATAAAACAGTACCCTCTTATTTTCACTATTTTACCAGTTTGCAAAAGTGGCCAATGTGTTTAGAAATAAATTATCAAAATAGTAAACATCTAAAAAACAACTAAAAAACATACATTACCATTTACCTTAATGCATTACTGTTTGTGATTTGTGCAAGTGCAACATCAGTGCACCAAGCTATGCTCAACACATACTGTGTATACTGTAATTAGCTTAAAATTATATATATATATATTTATAGAAACAATTCTTGGAGAAAAAAAACCTAACCCCTCCACATGCAAATCAACTCAATTAAGACATTGCAGATAACAGCTACTTGTAATAAGCTGTACGTTTCAACCCCATTTTGGGATTTGTATGAATTTGGTATGTCATGTTTGATTTGGAGTGGAAATTTTGAGCTAATACCAAGCCTGAAGAATAATGGTCCAAGCTTGAACCAAGCCCATGTGGCATAGCATATCATGATCCAAATTGCAAATATGTTTCTTACAATGTATTGCAAGTAACGCAAGTCCTGCCTGTGCTGTGGTTCAGGTAAAAAAAAGTATCAAGCTCTTATGCCACTGGCAATGACGCAAATGGATGACATCACCCAAGACAAGACAATATAAATGGCCGTTGAAGGATGAAGAGGTACGGAGCAGACACAGTGTTTCTATGGGCAAAATACCAGAAAACCGACTGAAAAAGAGGCGTGGAGAGCAGTAGAAATTAATGGCAGTTACACATAGCAGTGAAGTCATTTTCTTGCCCATGATCAGAAACAAAACGGTAATATTGTACTTGTGCTATCTCACAGCAATTGAACGATGTATGGAATAGGGCCATCTACAGTATGTGAGGAACCTGAGTGACTTTGGGAGGGGAGGGGAGAGAATAAACAGTTCCAGTCAGATCAGGGAAGGCGTCTAGTGAGAAAGAATTTACAAGGCGGGAGTTCATGACTTAGTTCAGTATACTGCGATAACCATGTCCAAACAGGAACAAGTTATTCTAGTTTTACATGGGGTCAGATACATCCATTCACTCACTTTGCTGGAGGTAAGACATTTCCTCCATGCAGTACCAAATGAAGATTAAAACAGCCCTGGATAGACAAAACACACTTCTGTAGGAAAAATAGATATCGTAGAGAATTGGAATCAAGCAAGCCAGCAGTATAAATAGTGTATTTTGTGTTCCTTTCATTCCCGTTTGTGTTCATTCGTTCATCACAGGAAAGGATTTGCAAACCAGACATGACAGACTCGTACTCAGACATATGCCTCTCTCACACACACACACACACACACACACACACACACAAATTGGTTCTGATAAGACACAAGAGCTACAGTGTTGTACAGTGAGTTACATGTGCAATACATGTCTATTTTCCATATGCACAATTCACTATTGTACTTAGGAGCTTCACTTAAATTAGTATGTGACACAGATGGCCATTCACTATGAATTCAGTATAAAGAATAATGAGATGTCAAGTTCAACAACATAAGAACTTTGGTACAAATTATAGTCCAGGGGCCTCATTCATAGATGTTATTGGATTTATGCGTAAACGTGTCCTTCATATAATTTCTCATAATATACTGTACTTATGCCCGATTCAAAGAATGAAAAAAAAAAAAGTTTTTCCCCCAATTCTATTTCGCCCCCTTTCTCCCAATTTAGCAGTTCTGTCAATTCCCAGGTATCCTTGTACTGTAGTCCATTGATCTTAGGGAGGGTGCAGGCAAGCACCTCTGTTACACGTGACTTCCCAGTTCATCTCCCTCCTGACCAGCCTGTAGGAGTCGGTAGTAAAGCGACAGAGAACGCCCTCCCTGCTTCGCTTTCCTCCCATGAACTTGGCCAATTGCGCTCGTTGGGACACCTAGCCGATGCACCAATGGAAGATCTGACCCCCTCATATTCACGGTGGTGGGCAGGAACTTTACCCCTGCGGCACCTGAGTGCCCAATTCATGAGCTTAAGAATTTTATATTTCTTTAAATATATACTTCATAAATGAGGCCCCAGCACTATTAGCATGTCATGAGATGAACCTACACTGTTAGAGAAGGTAAATTCAATATACTATATTTGAATTTGTGACATTGACTTCACGGTCACTGAACTTGATGGCTTGTTTCACATCTCTGGGCCACCGTTTATCCCTGTAAACGGAGAAAAACACAGCCCATACTTTAAACGTTACAGCAAGCTAGTTTGCTTATAGCTCAAATATCTTATACCCGTTCATCACATTCACACATTCATACACACACACACTCTGTTGTTGTCTCTGAGTATTTGCTGTACCCGACACCTCCATGACTACACTCTCTCTCACACACACACACACACACACACACACACACACACACACACACACACACACACACACACACACACACACACACACACACACACACACACACACACACACACACACACACACACACACACCTCTTATACAACAATCAGACCAATAAAGATGATGTTGATATTAGAGTATTGTACCACATGGGCATATAACTACAGTACCATGTCTTTAGGCCTTGAAAATCCATGACTCCTAGTGCAGTCTGACAAATGCAGTCTTAGTCTTTTTTTTTTGGCTAATTGGCTTCAGGAACAGTATTAGGCCTCTCCAGGTGCTGTAGTAGTAATTTATTAAAATGTCCTCTGATGTCCGCTGGCTTCGCTGGCTTCTCTGACGTAGGCGTAAGCTATTTCAGACTTTCAAACTTCTGTTTAGAAAAATAAAATGACAGGCTCAAGGAACAAATAGAGAGACTGGGTACAATGATGCTCTGGGTGGTGTGCAGGCCAGGTGGTCAATATGTGTATTTTAAAAATAAGACTTTGCTTTTGTTCTCTCTCCAGTTTAAGGCAGTCCAGTCAAAGGTGAGTGGAGGAACAGTCTGTGGGCCCTTGTGTGTTGGGTATCACAGGTACTGTGGGCACACGGCTTCAGAAGACTTATCTCATCAACAAGACCAACAAAAAAAAAAGAATCCTCCCTCAGCCTGCATCACATCCACCTCTGTGGGCATCGGTTGCTCCCCGCCGAACAACACCTCACGTACTGAATGATTCACAAAGTCACTTCCTCTCTGGTTGATTATTGGTAAAGAGTTGGCTGAACTTCCGGAGCTGCTCACTCGCTGAAAGGCTCTCCTCCTGCAGGCGATGGTTGTTCTCCCTGAGGTTGGCCATCTCCGCTAGCAGCACAACCTTGTCCTTCTTCTCCTGGTAGGAAGTAGAGGAGGGTGTGGAGGGGAGAGGAGGGTGAAAAAAAAGAGTAAGGTGTCTGTTTTTTTCTTAGCTGAACTACTGTATTCATCTTCAAAAAAGAAAACCGTGAACAAGTAGTGCTTAAAACTGAATGTGAATTCATACACTATGATTCATACTGTATACTACAAGTAAGACGCGCGAACGCTGGAAGCTGATTTATTAAAGTGTGAATTGTAGAAAGATACATTTCTCACTTTTTCCAGGTCAGTGTTCAGCTGTTGCAGCATTACCTCCAGGTGGTAGAGACGCCCTGAAAGATCGTTAGGGACCTCATCACTGAAAACACACAAGCGCGCGCGCGCGCACACACACACACACACACACACACACACACACACACACACACGTTAATTTGCATAGAGTAAAGGAGCACAACCTAATACAATTCACACCTATACTCCGACTCATGTTAGAGAAAGGGCAGATCGGTTTCACAGGTGTGTGTGTGTGTGTGTGTGGGGTGGTGCATGTTTGTCTATGTGGATGTGTGAGACCGATGTTTCAAGAATGGTTCAATATGCTCAACAAGGCCTTGCACTGTTACTCTGTTTCAAGGGTTAAACTCATGGTCATGGGTCAAGGCCATTTTTTGGGATGTGCACAACATTCAAGTCAACTGTAGACAGTACTACAACTAACCACAAGGTGGCAACATTGATGCAGCAGGAAACCATGAGGCAGTAAGGAAACAAAACCATTTCAGTTACCGATACCAGTGACTAGTCTGATGAATGTTCTCTTTAATGTCAACTTCCTTGTATGCAATTAAATGGACTTCAACTGACTGAATTTGCATGTTGCAGAATTGTAATGACTTACCCACTGAAGGTGGGGGTGGTGCGTGGGGTCTGTGGTGTCTGGAACTGGACAGGACTGATAACCGGCCTCATGTCTGGACCTCCAACCTGTGGCTCATTCAGTGAGAACAGGGATACCGCTCTTTGAACTGACACACACACACACACACACACACACACACACACACACACACACACACACACACACACACACACACACACACACACACACACACACACACACACACACACACACACACACACACACACACACACACACACACACACACACACACACACACACACACACACACACACACACAGTTACTTTCACAAAGCTGCTTCTGGCCCTGTCGTTTGTTTTTATCTTTTCTAGTGTCCCTTGAGCTGTCACACAATAAGGTGCTGCCACAAGTAGCGTAGTTTGTCTTAGCAGCAATGAAGGCCCTAGATCACATGTTGATCTGTTGTTTGGGCCCACTGTGAAGGACTTTGTGGTTGCAGGGAAGGAGACACTAGGGACGGAAGGATGAAGGTGGGTCATCTGCTGGGCATAGAAATGAGCCCAGATCCCTCTCTCTTTCCCAGGAGTGTCGTGTGTCACAAGCAGAGAGGGTATGACATGACTTAGATTAACCACAAAACCGACACAATGCATCCAGCAGTTAACATGGCATATCATTGCCGTCGGGCAGAGACCTTGTATCTCCAGATGTGAACTTTTTATGTTTTTTCATAGATTAATGCTCTAGTTCGTCATACTGTGTCACACGAAAGTAGCACAAATAGCAGATCTACAAGCTGAAAGCAATCTGCTAATTTTGCAATTCTTTAAATTTGAATTCTGAAAAGTAACAGTTTTGAACACATGAGGTTTCCACCCGACAGCAACAATATAAAACCCTCCAGGGTTTTTGTTGGTACAGGGTTGATACAGGGTTGAAAGGTTTTGTTTTGTGAGAATTAAACTGAATGCAACCTATCCCCCCAACACTGTGAGAAGTTTATTTGATCACAGAAAGATCATTTTTCTGTGAGTGGAACCTCTTCTTTATGCCCAACAACTGCAAATCACAAATCATTCTGCTTTACATCATAAAATGGTCTCATCAAAAATGGTGTATTTGTATGAGCCTGAGGAAGCACATCGAACCGAAACGTTGCTTCATTAAAATACTAGTACTAGTTTTGACTGGTTCCTGCAAATTGACCTCTAAAATTTAGGGGGAGAACCCACAACACTGCATGTAAGCACACAAAGAAAACCCAAACCATAACATTAGCAGTGATGAGCAAGTTTACATTACATCTATGTCTACATTGCTTCCACTTGTATTGTACATTACTTTTACATTACTTCCACTTGTATTTTATATTCCTTTTACATTACTTATAGTTGTCTCCGAGTTCCCCAACACTCACCTTCAAAGGCTTTAGCTGCGCTGACCAGACTGGACCACTCCAGACCACAGGCTGTGTCTGGAAGGGGCATCAGCCCTGGGTCCAGCCTCCGCAAAGGGGGAACCTTGTCCCTCACCTCTGTAAGGGACAGCTCAGATGCTGACAGAGGTACTGAGGCAGAGGAATCGAGAGAGGGTACAGTAATTAGATGGTGCATGCTATATTAACCATTGAAGTTACAAAATGATTAACAAAGAGCTACATTTGCAACTACATACAGTATAGTTGTAATTTCATCTTGGCAATACTGGGCAAGCTGAAAATCATGATGAGATTATTGGCTCCCCTAAGAATGACCTTTGGCAGCTAATGATCTCGGCAGCGAATGTTCATCATAAATCTCTGTTTCGACATGTCTTACAACCATGAACCATCGGTGCATTTCACAACCCACCTTTCTTGTTCTGCATGTGGTTGGCAGACAGAGCGTGTCGTCGTGTGGGCAGAGTACAGGTGAAAAGCACGTCGTTGGCTGTGCTCTGATTCTCAGAAGTTGCAAAGCTGGCATCCCTGCGCCCGCTGCACAAGGACTCATCAGAGAATGTACGCTGCAAGGTGCGCCTGGGAGACTATGGCATGAGAGATTGAGACGAGTGAGCGGACAGTTGAATTGAGACATTTTCCTATCAGAGAAGATGGTTCGTTCATTGTTCAATACAATTCTAATAATTTGTTGTGTTGGTGTGTTCCTTCCTCACCGTATCTCTTTGCGTTTGTGTGTTGTCTCCGGGGTTGTCCATGATGATCAGCTTCTTCAGGTCATCTTCAATAGTGCTCTTGTATGTTCGCCGTGGAGACCGCAGGTCCCTTAGGGATGCTCGGAGACGAGGCTGCCCAAACACATTCTTAGAATTCAGCTCCACCTGCCTGAAGATACAAAACATGACAGTGAAACAGATGAGGCATTATGACAGACTTGTGAAGCTCTTCCATATCTCATCTGGTTCCTCCTTCTATGTTTGTTCTTAATCCATTGACAGATCACATATACAGTATATAAATGCTATAAATATGTGTATATAAACAACAACAAACAACAAATAAAGACTTTAACATGATCTAAACTTCAGTAGAGACTCGAAGGCTGAATTGCACTCAATCAATGTGTGTATTATGCAATTACAAATACTTGACAATGGTACCATGTCAAAGTGTGATATGCTCGTTCTGTTATTCAAAAAAAGCAGTTCTCAGACTGGACAGGACTTAACACATGAATTAGTTCTACAAGCGTTTCATAAATGTGGGGCGCGCAGTGCCTTTTTTGTTTTTGATGCTTTCTCTTTTTTTCTTGCTATAAATTAAACCCTTATTGTCCAACTCACTTCTTGGTGCTGTTGCCATCAGAGCTGGATGTTGTGGTGTTTGAAGGTGATGGGCCGTTATCTTCAGGTTGCCAGGCATTCTGCCTGCTCTTGCCATAAAAGGACTTGGGGGCAGAGCTGGAGAGAGGGGTGGTGGAGAGATGAGCAGAGGTGGGTGTGGTGGAGGTGCGGACAGGCCGTGTTTTCTCAGCCGCAGGGGTCTTGTAACCCTGGGGAGTATAGCAGGCCCTGAGAGGACACACACACACACACACACACACACACACACACACACACACACACACACACACACACACACACACACACACACACACACACACACACACACACACACACACACACACACACACACACACACACACACACACACACACACACACACACACAAATATTGTTACTGCATCAATGCAAAGATAACAGAAAGAATACTTTGCTTATCGACAACATAGAAAACCACCATATTGACCATAGACACAATGTTTCTCTTACGGGGTGGGGTTTCAAATCCCTCCTACAGAATGACGTAAGACGCAAAATGGCCACAGTGTGACTATGGTCAATTAGACATTGTGTTAACCAAGTTGCATGTAATAACGGCATCACAACCGGCTTATTCTCATCCACACATGTCAAGTTATAACTGCTGCATTGGTAACTACCAGAAAGTATGGGCATAGGAATTGTAGGAATTATAAATAAGCCTCAGGGGTTGACCATAACGGCTGCATGACTGCCCGTGGCAAGTAAATAAAACGTTCGGGCTCAGGACTCAGGTGGAGTTTTCTTTCAGGTTGCCCGACGGACAAGTGTGTTTGAGTGGGGGAAGCAACTGTCTTTAGTTCGCTATAAACACAACATGTCTGTGGAATTTAAAATAAGTCATATTGTATATTAGCTATTGAGATGTTTGGCATAAATATTGAGATATGTCCATACTCCATATCTCTCAGCCCCAGAATTCGCAAGTAAAGTAAAACAAAATATTTTTTTTACCTATCACGATTTACTTTTCGGGCAAGTGTGCATGACCGTTGGGCAAGTAGAACATGACCTGTACTTGCTCAACGGGCAAGTGCCCCTGAGACCTTAGTGTCAACCCCTGAGCCTCACATTGTTTCAACACTGTAACTGACTTAAGAGTCATGAACAGACAACCATGGTCCTCTATTTAGATAGGGTTATACAACTTCACCAAACTTTGTTATAAAATCAAAGTTATATTTTTGACAGCTGGGTAAACATAAGCAATTTCAAGAATCACTTTTTTCACTGTCATTTAAATGTTAAAATCAATAGTACAATTAATAGAATAATCAAAGTGACAGATACTACACTACTGATTCCTACTTCCTACACAAAAACATAATTTGCACACTTTTGTTATGCAGAATATGCACATAAAATACCTTCCAGGAAATAATCCTATTATCCAGGACCTTTGAACTGTGGTATTCTGTCATTTTCCATGACTTGAAAATTGCATTAAAACATTTATCAAAATGTGTGCGAACCCTGATACATGTTCAGTTACCGCTTCCACTTTCTATGAAATGAACAAGTGCTGCTTTGTTTGCTCATTATATTTTACTATAATGACAGAAAGATGATTTTACAACCACTATTATTTGTTAATGTAACTGAATCTTACAGCACTTTACAACCTTTTCATAGACAAGACACCCAGAACACAGCGGAATAACTCAAATTATTTACCATGTTGTTAAAAGCCGAACTGTAACAAATGAGCAAGCAGCACCACACCAACTGGTGACACCAGTGCAGTTAAAATGGCAACAAGAAATATCTACTAAAACATATGTAACTATCATGGTATCTCACCATCAGCAGTGCATATATATGTGCAACAATGCATCAATCCTCAATTTTTAAAGGAAGAAGTGTGACTGACGTTTTGGTTGCGCAGACCTTCAGACAATCCTCAAACTTTCCCACCATTTACTTGCACAAACACCTTCATTATATTTTCTAAAGCACAAACTGCATCGTACCTGTATTTATTCATCTGTCTCCTATAGCGTCTAATTTACAGGTCTATAATATTCCACTGCGCAGTGATAGTCCTGTCCCAGGCTGCAAGGATGCACTATGATGAGTGAGGTGATGACACTGTGAATCTAAACACGCAATCCTTTAATCCTACAGAGCACAGGGTCAGACCCCAGGGTGCATGTGTGTGTGTGTGTGTGTGTGTGTGTGTGTGTGTGTTTCAAGAATGAGTGTATATACAGTATTTATGATGGGGGAAGGGTCATAAAAAGCCCACCAGTACAGCAGCTGGTCTGTATGTTCCAGAAGGATTTAGGCAGTAGGATGAGGATGTTGTCCAGTACCTAAAGCTTCAGCTTCATATTCTTTTATATGGTTTCTCCTTTCTGTCATTCATTTCCCCCCTCATCCTTTTAAATTGTGTTGTTAGAGAAGTATTGTAGGAGTGTGCCTCCTACCTGGGTTTGAACGAATCCATTTTATCAGCACTGGAGCCAGGCGGTGGAAACGTCTTGGTTCGGTATCCTTTGTTGTGATTGGTCGGGGCAGGTATGACGGGCGACGACTCCCGCCTCCTCCCTTCCGCTGCGCCGCTCCGTCCAGCAGACAGATCCTGGAGGCCCGCGTAAGACGCAGAGCAGTGCGCGGGCTTGTGCGACTGGTTGTTGGGAGCGTTGCCATGACGATTGTGGCCATAGTGGGTCACGGGTGCGTCGATGCCACTGTCGCTGGATCCCCCCTTGTTGAGGTGGTCCGCGTCGGGCTCTGCGGGGTCGCCATGGCAACCGCCACCTCCTCCTCCGCCACCACCTCCTCCTCCAGGCCCTCCGTCGAACCAGCGCTCGTCACTGTGGCTGCTGGAGGCGTTGCTGGACAGGGTGTTACTGCTGGAGTGACTGGAGTACTGCGTCTCACCCTACACACACACACAATGAAGGACAGGGAATTAATGCCGACTTCAATCTGCTCTCCTCCTCCTCACCATTTTCTTAAAACCTTTCTATTAGACCTGATGCCTGTCTCTGACACTTGTGCTCCTTAATATAAGCTGCTAGTTATGATCCTGATCTAGAATGGGGCATATTCTACAATTGCAATCATTGTAAAGCACTCTGAATACATGCAAATAAGTAAATATAACGGATGGTGAGAAATGCAGTGTGTGATTATACAGTGTGTATATAAGACATTAGAGCAACAGACAGACAAAAGTACTGGATACTGGGAGGTCAAGGCAGAGCTTTGTCTGACCTTTGAGTGTCTGTTTGGAGAATCCTTCCCTGGGACGTCCTGTCTGGCAGGTCTCCTCTGTCCCCCTCCTCCAGCGAGCCCTCGAGACGATGATACTGGAACATGCCAGAGGGGCTCTAGAAGCAAATCGCACGCACACGCACACACACACACACACACACACACACACACAGGATTAAAGCAAATCACATTCTACACTCCCCGGTTGGCAAAGAAGATTAACACTTAAAACACACTTTAACCCATTAAGACCTGAGGCGATTCTTAAAAATTCTAAATCCACAGTTTTTGGGAAAAGAAATCTAAACTTTTTTTTTTCAAGATTTTTCAAAAATAGCAGATCTACATGCTTGTAAGCTTGTATATGTGCTATTTTAGCCAAAGAAATCTAAAGTGACACTGATGCGTTACAGGTCTTAATGGGTTAACATGCACAAAAGCCAATGAACCCTACTGAAAGCTAATTACATTTGGTGATTAGCGATAAGTGCTAAAGTGATTGAGATGGCTAAAGCTACTAAGCAAGAACTACACATCTTGAGAACTCTGATGTCATCTAGATTGCACCTAAAATGTGCAAATGTACAAAAGACAAATTGGAGATAGTTAAAGGCCCAATCAGTCAACAGTCGGGTGAGAGCATTTTGGTGGCAAAACAAAGAGGCAGCCAACCAGAAGCGTGCTGTGCTCTCTAATCATACCAACTCGACACCACTTGATGGACAGAAATGGACTGCTGTGTGGAAAGACTCCTTTCCAAGTGAAGGAGCAGCGGATCTACTCCGAGTCTCTCGTGGATGACTGAACTTCTCACACTATCTCCAAGCGAGATGCCAGCCACCCCTCTGAGAAAACTCATTTCGGCCGTCTGAAGCCGCGATCTCTGGCTCAGCTCTCTTTTTGCCACAACAGTGCAGTACAGTAACTGAAATGCCGCTCCTGCTGCTCCAATTCTCCCGATGATCTCCCGCTCCGTCCTCCCCTCACTCGTTAACAAGACCCCGAGATACTTAAACTCCTTCACCTGGGACAAAGTCTAGTTCCCCACTTGGAGTGCACAATCCATCGGTTTCCTGCTGAGAACCATGGCCTTAGATTTGGAGATACTGATCCTCATCCCAGCCGCCGCACACTCAAATTAGCAGTTGTAGATGTTAAATGAATCAAGATTGAGCAACTGCACGGCCTATTTCTTACATAAAATGTATACATAGTTTACAAACAAGGTGCCAGAGATGAGTATTGCGTGTCTGTTCTTGTTCACTCACTGGTAGTGGTAGAAATCACTGTCGCTGCTGGTGTGAATGGAAATGAATCGCTAAACCCCACCCCAAAAGCGATTGTCCAATGCCAGCTTAGCAACCGTTGTTAGCCTGGCATAGGTCTGGCAAGCTTTCGTCACCTGCCATAGCTGTCAATGTTATTTCGCCCGCACACACACAATCATTTGCAACATAATGGCAAGAATAGGAATACCACGATAACGTAATGGTGACTATGAACCACGTACCCAAACCTGTTGGAGGCTGCTTTTCCCAAGCTGAAATCTGCACTTAAACTGCAAGGCTTCATGGCTGTGTTGTTGAACACATACACAGCTTAACGTCGGGAAAGTTACACGACTCACTCGACCAGATGGTGTCAATAATAGGCTAATAATCACCTTAATCGTAACAAAATTCAGAATCACAGCACTGCCTGTTTCGGATTCTAATGAATATATTAATTCGTCTATTTATTAACTGCTACTGCAGTCCCTGCGGTACATGAAAACTCCTGTTACAGTCAAGGATCACCTTCAACCTGGTGTTTGCACTTTCTCCATTTACGGTCCGTACATCTATATAAACGTTCAGATTTTAAATATAAAGTGCTCACCCCATGGCCACGGATGTTACAATTATGCACGGGACTCTCAAAAGTACCCGTATATTCTGTATTGTTCAATGAAAAGCATTTTAATCCGATCAGTGGCCATTTTCTCATAATGTATTCGAGTGCAATACACCTACCAACCGATAGGGTCACTCAGTTGAAAGCATATGGAGAGAATGGCCACCGATCAGATTAAAATGCTTTTTATTGAACAATACGGATGATACAGGTACTTCTGAGAGCCCGTATATACATGTAACATCCGTGGCCATGGGATAAGCACTTTATATTTGAAATATGAACGTTTATGTAGATGTACGGGCCATAAATGGAGAAAGTGCAAACACCAGGTTGAAGTTCATCCATGACGGTCGTGACAGTCGACCGTCGTGTATCCATGGCTATTACTCCCTCTAACATTTCCCATGTTTTTAGTTTATTGAAATAATGTCATGCACATTTGTCCAGTGCATAGCCTACTGCAGGCCTTGTTGACTAGATTTAGAAGAGATTTTGAAGCTCTTGCTCCTGAAATGATCGATTATTTTTAAGGGGAAAAGCCATCATTTAACATGCAAGTCAATGGGTGAGAAGCAGAGATTGCCAGGCGCTGCCAGGCCTGGGTGTGACTGACTTCGCACCACCAGTCACAGAGTGGAGTGGGTGGGGCTTAGCGAAGGGTCCATTCAGTGTGAAGCTCACCGTTGTGTGTGTGTGTGTGTGTGTGTGTGTGTGTGTGTGTGTGTGTGTACCTGTTTTACAGCGCTCCATGGTGCTCTCCTGGCTGGTGAAACCTGAGGACTCTCCGCTGGAAGTGACGTCGACGTTAAGGTGAGGCTCATAGGCCACCAGTGGGCGCTGTCCTGGACCATACCTGCACATTATTAGACAGCATAGATTAGGTGGTGTACTAGTCTCAAACTTTATCATGTCAAGAACCCTCCAAATTGATATGTATTTGGCAGCAGACCCCCCCCATCTGAAAATGTTTTGTGCCAGGGACGCCCAGAAGAGAAGATATGTGTTTAAAATTCTTAATACTTTCAAGAAAAAGAAAAAGTTCAAAAATATCAGAAGTACAAGCTCGCAGCACGGCACGAAGTGACGTGCTGTATATCTGCTATTTTTTAATAGCCAACATATAGAAGTGGTTAAAATTATTGTGATGCTGTAAAATTATTGTGATGCTGTATTAACCATCACAATTCACCCCCCCCCCCCTCCCCCAAAGACGCACACATGCAATTACACACCATTCAATAATGTACACAACAAAAGAAGTTAAATACAGGAAGATTAAGCCAAAACAAACTCAAATAAGAATCAGTGCCATAAAACACAGCAAACAATATTGTCTGTACTGTCTGTGTCTGTTTCCCCCCTGTTGTTATTCGTTGCTTCGTAATGGCAGTTGACTAAACACGTTCCTCTGGTTGAGCAGGACGTTAATATCCCAGCAGCACAAAATAAAAAAAGACACCCACATACAAAACCCATCACATAATTCTAGGAATACAGACTCGTCCTCTAAATGCATTATAAAACTATGATCTAGATCAGAGAGGGGGAAAGTTGCTCACAGACAAAGGAGAAAGACCACACAGAGATCACGCACCTGTCAGGTGAGGGTTTATATCGTACAAAGGGGCCCGGGGTGATTATGGGCGGTCCCATGGTGGAGAGGCCCACCAGCCCAGAGGAGGGGGACGAGAAGCTGGCTGAGGGGTTCCTGTAGGGCACCACTCTTTCGCCCCCTACAGGTGACAAGCTGTAGTGGTTCTCGGGGTAGCTGACTGGCCTGAGAGGCGACAGAGAGGAGGAGACGGATAAATGGATGAACGGGACCCAACGGAATGGACCATGGGTCAAATTCTCTGGATGTAAATATGAAGGGAAAAAAAATGATATTTATCTACATTTTGTAAGATGCAAAGCCACAGCAACAATCCAGTGATAATCTGAATCGATTTGACGAGCATGAACTGCATCCAGTTAACAGCAACATGCTGTACAGTCTACAACAGGGGTCGGCAACAGGCGGCCCGCGGGCCGAAATTGGCCCCCCAGAAATAATATCTGGCCCGTGAGATAATTTAAAAAAAAAAAAAAAAAATTTTTTTTTTTTTTTTTAGAAAAATATTTTTTGATTTTTTTTGGGGGGGAGGGATTTTATTTTTATACAGTATCAGACCGATATCTATTATATCCAAATACAGAAAGATACAGTATGAATGATTTACTGAAAAGTGTTATAAAAAAAGTATTAAAAATTAATGTTAAAATAATTATAAATACTTATTTCATAGAACCTGAACCCACTTTTGAAATCATGCACTCATAAACACGATGCATTTTAAAGGATTTATAACATTTTATAGCTAGATTAGAGGAAAATGAAGAAGAAAAAAAAAATCACCAGAAAAATCGCCTGTGCTGATATTTAAACCGGAAAAAATGTTGATTTATATTGGTCAAACAGAACCGAATTAGACCCAAATTAGACCCGAATTAGACCGAGTTAGACCCGAATTAGACCCGAAAAATTTTGCGCCCGCGCGCTTTGCGCGCGGGCGCGTGTTGTGCACGCACATGTTCACATGCACATGCACGCACATGTTCGCGGGGAGGCCCGGCCCGCGATGGAATGTCTGGGAGTGATATTGGCCCTAGGCTTATCTCAGTTGCCTACCCCTGGTCTACAACATGGTAAGAAATAACACAGACCCCTGGTATTGTATTCTCCACGTCTATTATGCATGGTTGGCTGGGGTCTCACCTCTTAGAGTTGAGGTGCTGTGGTTCCCTGTAAGGAACGGGCACCAGGGTTTTGTGAGAGCGGGGCAGGGGAGGAGGTGGAGGGCCCATGGGGGTCCAGCGCTGCGCGCTGGGGACACTGTGAAGACCCGGGGGCATAGGCGGGCTGTCCCATCGCCAGGCTGGGGGGCGCGGGGACGGACGGTAACCTGCCGCCATGGGCTCAAGTTCCGTCTTCTGCTCCATGGTCTTCATCTCATACTCTTCTGTGCAGCCCCTGGAGAGACCAGGAGACAAGGCACTGGTTAACCACTTAAAAACTCTATACTAAGTAAACTAATACCGAAAAACAAAGATTTATTTTTACTGAATGGGTTCCTGAATTGGGGTTCAAGTGGTTAAATACAAAACTGAGTAGTAACTTAGACAGAGGCTCGGGCTGTTAAAGGTGGAAAAACAAGCTGAGAAGACTGTGAGATGACACAAAGATATAAGAATTGTATTTCTAAATCTCCAGGAGATTATGTCACCTCTGTCATTTTCTCCTTTTCGACTTCCTGCCAAAATCGTGTTACTCATCTCTGAGAAACTGAGAGATACAGAGAGGGGAGGCAGCAGTGTCCCTTTTTAAAGAGCTGCACAGCTGAACACATCTTGCAGAGTTCTGAGGTCAACAAAAGTAAAAACTGTTTCCCAACGCAATCCTGCCAATACAAAACGTTCACAAACACAGAGTTGAGCACGAGAGCAGATACTAACACCCACGTGCAGAGCTCCCCTGACAGGAAAAACGGAGGAAAATGAACCAAAGGAACTGCATTTCCCAGACTGTGTGAGGCAGAGATCCACTCTTTGAGGTGTGTGTGAATGTGTTTGTATACATCAGCCATGACCTAGTTATCATTTAAGCATGACAATATGTTACTGTATGTATGTATGTCTGTAAAGGCCAGGATCTATTCACTTCAATTTCCATCTCCAGTGATCCAATTCAGAAGCATGCATTCTGCCATTTTCCAACCTTTCTTTTTAGGTTTTCCATAATGGACCCAGCATCCCCAGAGTTGGTTGCTGTGTTCCCTCAACAGGAATACAGCAACTCAAGTCCTAAAGCCTGCAAACTTGACAAGAAAAACTAAACTGGGTCACACTCAGTATATACTGTAGACTGGAAGTGGTATGGCCACTGTGTGAAACTGTGGGCATTTTGTTAGACGGATAGTAAGTGGTATTGTCTATAATGTGAATTGCCGGATGTGAAATGTTCATCTTAAACTGTCCCAGACAGTAATATCTAACAACAAAGTGGAGATAAGTACTGTAGATTAGAATATCACATTACATGGTTAAGCTGTTGATTAAAAAAACCTTGCAGGTAAATGTAGCTGCAAGAGCAATACTTGCCAGGAATTCTAATTATAAACTAGGGCTGGTCTGTATGCTTCAAATCAACATCATAACCTTTGCCTGAATTACGATTACTAAGCAATTATTTCATACACTTTCTTTTACAACGTCCTCATTGTTCTCTGACAAGTGCTGTACTTTACAGGTGTAAAGGTCCTTACACACCGGGCGACACCGGCGAAAATAGCGAATATACGCAAAATTCGGACTCGTTCCGAATAATTAAAAGACGCTTTTTCGCTCCATGTACGGAGCCATTGACTTTATAAGGTTTTTAAAAAACTCGCATTATTCGCACGAAAAAATCGCCCCGGTGTGTAACAACCTTAACAGTTAATAAAACTAATTGGTTTAATCGATTATAGAAAATTATCGATGTTAGTCAAATAATCGTTTTTCATAAATAGCGACAATATCTGATCTACAAGCTCACAACACGTTACATTGACACGTTGTGAGCTTGAAGATAATAATATAGTATAGGGCTTAAGTGGCTAATCAGACTCATCGATTTAGTCGAGTATCGCTACAATCTGTACAGAATCGGTACAATGGTACACCAGATTTGGTGGCCTATGAGATTCTGTTACCTGCCCTCGCAACTTCGCAAGCCAGGCAACCACAACTTCAATCTCTGATGCCAGCTAGACACCAAAGCACACTCCTAGTCTCTCTCATCCTATCAGGTGAATTTCGCATTTTAGTTTACACTAGATTACAGTGCAGTGGTACACAGTATCTGGTGGCCGATGGGATTCTGTTACATGCCCTCGCTACAATCCAGGAAACTACGACTTCAATATCTGATGCCAGCTAAGCAAAAAAACATAATACTGTACACACACACAAACACACATTCCCTCTCATCACAGATTTGCTGATATACAGCCCATTGCCTGGACGGACGTTACATTCCATGGCCTGGAGGGATGAGTGCTCCATGATTGGCTACTCTGTTGCTAGGCCAACCAAATCTGATTTAGTCTGTCTCTGGTTCTAGCCTAAAACCCCATTATGCCTAAGAGTACATCCAGTAAGTGTTCTGCAATAACATAATTATTTCATGTTGAAAGTCTATTGTTGGAGGTTTGGTGGCATGAAATATTCATGAGGACAGGAAGATGAGATATGAATCACTAAGTTCAGTTAAAGGAAAAAACACAGAGAGAGAGAGAGAGAGAGAGAAAGAGAGAGAGGACTAACACAGAAAAGAATTGTCAAACATATTACAGTAAATTCAGGAGCAGATTGTTCGGTGTATGTGTGACTGTGTGTGCGCCTTCCTTAATATTTGACCTGGATATATTCTAGTCACACTGCCTGGATACTCTAGGCTCTCCATTCTAGTATATAAATAGAAACATAGCAAATGTGCAGCAGAAAATAATAAAAAACAGACACTTATCTGTATGTACACACACACACACACACACACACACACACACACACACACACACACAGAACCAACCTTCAGGAGAGGCTCTTTTCCGTCTATCAGGCTGAGGTGATGTAGCCGGAGCTAATCAACGCTCAAGCACAAAGTCAAACGCATCACGTGCATTCTCTGTATTGTAATCCCTTTACTTTTATATTGCATGCCTGTCCGCAGCAGAGACAAAGTGAAACAGAAATGGAATAATGTGCAGCATCCTTCTCTTTCCTCTGCATCTCTTGTCCACCCACTTTGCTTGTGGCTCTAGGCAGTGTTAAGACACGTCCTCTCTGCCAGGCACTTCCATGCGCCTCCAACTGTACATGCAGACACACGCACACACACCCCGGTCTCTTTCGTTCCGTCCTCTTTCTCTTTCTACCATTTTCATTCAGGGCAGGGCATGCATTTTTAATTAATCACCTCCATTTATTTATTTATTTATTCTCTCTCTATCTCACTCTCTCTATTTTTGCAGATTCCAGGACTTCATCTCATTCTCATGCAATCTGTTTTCCTGGCATGTTTTAGCAAATGCGTTAGATAGACAGAGAAAGAGAAGTGTTGAAACAGAGAGAGAGAAAGGGAGATAGAAGAGCGAGAGAGAGAGAAGAGTGAGACAGAGAAGGGTTGGTGGGAAAGAGTGAAATACAAGACTCTAATTATCAACTGTTCCAATGCCCCAGTCAAGGGTGTGCGGGCATGTGCTTGTGTGTGTGTGTGTGTGTGTCTAGGGTGTGTGTGCATGCACGCATGTGTATCAAAGGGATTTAAGCCTAGTGTAATTAAACTGCCTCGCTCCAACATTAAAATAAATCTAACCACTCTGCAATCGTACAGCCAGCCACAATAACTGTACTTACTGTGTCTTCCTGACTCAGAACACACACACACACACACACACACACACAAAATGGTTGTGCATTCATCTCCGTAACCCATGGGTTACCACCACATCAGTGTCTCATAAGACCTTGTTATAGCAACTTGTGTTTGCAGAAGAAAGGCCAGGGGGGGAAAAAAGATTGGAGAGAGAAACAAGTGTAAAGTGGAGAGAGATAAAAGGATATAGCCCGAAGGTGATAAAGAATGAGAGTTTTAGGGACTTCAGATTAAACCAAACTCTATTTTTGTCTCTTATCTCTCCTCCAGTGTCTCCCTGAGAATCTCACACATTCATCGGAACACACAGATCTATTTCACACACACCCACTCAACGCAAATCCTCACAGAATGGTGCAGAGTTTAACCAAAGGGGGTTTACGTTGCAAGCTCTGTGGTACCTGTTCTCAACTGCTCATGTTACAGACCACCGCATCAATATTACTGTACTCCCCACACCACCAAACGGCAGCAAAAGCATATGCACAGAACTCTGTTTCAAAAGAAAAACAACACACACACACAAACGCTTCTATACCTGCGAGGCCCTCCATCCTCATAGGGAGGAATGATGACCACTTTGACTGTGACCGACGTCCTCAGCAAGTCAATCATCTGCTCGTGTGTGAGCGTCACTGCGGCAACCTTGCAGATCTCCACCAATCGGCTGCCCTGCCTCAGCCCCGCCTGCCAGGCAAAGCCGTACTCCTCCACCTGCATTGGAACAGTGAAATAACTAGGTTTTCCCATGTGTGACATGACATATGTTGCAGGGCTAGCTTCAAAGTGAGTTATTTCTAGCAAGCGGCACTCTCGTGTGACAATGTACTGTATACATTTTGGCCTAACCCATTAAGACCTGAAGCAGATTCTACAAATGCCTTCCAAATCAGTAGTTCTCAAAACTTCTTCGTGCCAAGGACCCCACAATTGATATATATTTGGCCCCCATCTGAGAATGAGTTGTGCCAGGGACCCCCAGATTTGTGAAAAAAAAACACTTTCAAGATTTTTTTTTTTTTTAAATAGCAGATGTACAAGCTTGCAGCGTGGCACGAAGTGACGTGCTGTGAGCTTGTAGATCTGCTATTTTTTAATAGCCAATGCTAAAATCTAAAATGACAGATGCTTTCCAGGTTTTGATGGGCTAACATGCAAGTAAAATGTTCTTGTTATTGGTTGTACTTTTAATGGCACATATTTGAATAATGATAATCCAACGATACCTCAGCCACAGTGCCGTCCAGGCGAACATGGAAGCCCAGTTGTCCCAGTCCGTTTCTCCTCAGGGTCATATCTACCGTCTCACAGCCCACTGTCAATGACTGGCCAAGGAAGGGAGGGACAACAATTGTCAAGTAAGTTTAACTTTAAAAATGACTTCAAATAAACCATTGAAGCACTGTGGTGTATATTAGCATTAGCAAAGGGCAACTAGCATAAGAGCAACATAAAGACTCTGCAGACTCACTTCTGACCCAATCTCAACCATGTACGTTAGAACCGTATTATCGACAGAAACATTTTCTTTCTTTCTAGCATTTACTGTATATTTTACACAAAGGTCACTTAGAAACAGTCAAATCAAATCGACGTGGCGATCAAATGTCACGTAAAGTCTCAGCTCATGTATGCTATTGTTTGCGAGGCAGCATAGTCAGAAGAATTTATCAGGCATCTAAACATATGCAGTAAAAAAATGATAAAGTCTGAAACACTGGTATCTCAGCTCCACTTGTTTTATTGCTGATTAATCAGGAATTCCTGAAGAAGATCCAGCAGGATCGAAACGTTGATTAAGTAGCAATAAAACTGTCCAGAACCTGGGTAAGATCGGATGTGCAAGCATCGCCTTTATCTAAACGTATGCAGCCACGTATTCACTTAAGATGATGTAACCAAAACAATCACAAAATATTCTATTTTGCAAAGGCCTACATCGACTATGTACCATATATTCCTAACATAAATAGGTATTTCCAAATTGTTTACAATTAACAGGGTTAAAAGGTGATATTATTACAAGAAGTTAAAACCAATCTATTAAAAACAATGTAACATATTTGCAAATGTTATAGGTTAGTGCTTAACCAGTCACCAATTTATTCTCAGTCCAAACAGGCTTTCTGTATTAGCTCAATGGTAGTAGACTTGCGTATGGGACGCAAGTCCAGGTAGGACACGAAAGTTATGGATTGCAGCCTTAAGATTCAGCCTCTCACCTTTAACCTCTGCACCACTTCCCTGACATCCTGGGCACAGCCCTCTGGGACCCGCACGGAGATGTGGTCTCCTCTCCCGTAGAAGATCTTCAACGCCAGCCGCTCAGGCGTCCAGCCGATGACATCGGCGCAGAAACAGTTAAACACCACCTCCTTGGTGGAGCAGTCAATCAGGAGGACATACTCAGCGGACAAACCCAGTGCGCACGTGATCTCCGTGCCACCGCCGCTGAAGTCCTGGGCCAGCACCCTCCAGGCCACAGCGCCCGCTGCCCCCAGCTCGGCCCCCTCCCTCGCCCTGGAGCGCTCCCGTTTCTTAGACGCCAGGGAGATGAGGTTGTTGAGCTTGCCGGCCGAGTCGAGCGGCGTGCTGCTGACACAGTTCTCCGCCAGGTCCCTCAAGTACTCCTGCCGCGTGCGCGTCGCCATGGTGTGGAACTTCTCCGACTTGTGCGCCGACGTCTCCGCGTTAATGACCTTGGCCAGCAGAAAGTGGCGAAAGGCCTCTGGGTCACGGAAGGTCACACCACTCGGGATGGGTGGGCCAAAAGGGGGCACGTCCTTCATCCGGGTCACAGCGGCACTGTGGACACAGAGAGAGAGAGAGTGAGAGAGAGAGAGAGTGAGAGACAGTGAGGTGCTGTGTGTGTGTGCGTGATCTGTAGGACTGTGTGGCCATCTCACTCTACCTGTAGTAAGTGTTTTCAGAGCAGGGGTTGTGCACACGCACAATCACAAAGACATGCTGGAAGTGAGATCGGATATTCTGTGGGGTGAAAGGCAGCGCTCCGGGCTCCTGGAAGATTATGGTCACGATGTCGTTGCCTATGTGCCTCTTCCTCAGGAGCTGAACAGGAGGGGAGATTGAAATGAAAGGGTTATGGGTGAAACGAGGTAGAAAAAGGAGGATACAGGAGTATTTAGGGAGACACAAAATGAGGTGAAATTAACATTAAGTATTTGCACAATGAAACTCTTGAACGTCTCTGTGTGTGTGTATGTGTGAGAGAGAGAGAGAGAGAGAGAGAGAGAGAGAGAGAGTGTGAGAGAGAGAGAGTTTATGCACACAATTGTATTATGTATGTACATAACAACACTGTTCAGCTTTTAGTACTCGTTGGTCCAGCTATCTATCTGTGTGAGTGAGTGAGTGAGTGAGTGAGTGAGTGAGTGAGTGAGTGAGTGAGTGAGTGAGTGAGTGAGTGAGTGAGTGAGTGAGTGAGTGAGTGAGTGAGTGTGTGTGTGTGTGTGTGTGTGTGTGTGTGTGTTGTATTGCTTGCCAATCCACCCTTCATCTGCAGTGTTAAAAGTGTGAAAGTAGCAGTTATGCAATTCAGCCCACAGCTTGGCTGCACACATGAATGCAGTCACCATAGGAGCATTACCGATGCCCTCTGGCCCACAGACAGGAGCTCTGCCTGGGGCTGCTGGACAAATGCCATTGGACATGCAGTCTGCACATATTAATATAAGGTCCTGGCTGTTCATCCTCCGTGGTCTGATCTCATATTTCCACTCATTTCATATCCGCTGTCCTTTCTCTCTACCTTGGGCATCGGTCACAGTCGCCCTCAGCTTATACCCTCTCCTGAATGTAACAAAGAGGACGGTGTTTTGTCTCCATTTCTCTCTCCTCACCGCTGAGCAGTCCTCCCTCAATCCACCGCAGTTTCCTCTAATCACAACTAATGCTGCCACCTAGTGGTACGTCAGAGAATGTGCCTCCTAAGCTGCTACTGTCAGCCCAAAGCCTCTGGATGGAGTTATTGTTCCATTTATCAAGTTCATCTGTAGTACATCAAAACGCAGCTGCATGGCTTAAACACATGGATGTTGGCTGCTTCCTTTGATGTGTGCCATTCAAAAAAATAATGTATTTACTCTAGCATTTCTAGCATGTGTTAACTGGCAAAAATGATATGTTGTGTAATTATAAACCAGTCATTTTCTCTTGGCATAACTGCTACTATGAATCTCTGTTACTGAAGCTTAAGGTTTGTGTTTGTGGATTTAATTATCATACAGTCAATAGGAGGAACAACTGACTTCTCTACTGCAGCCCCACACTTGTCTGTAGTAATGACAGTGTTTATGGCAGGATCATGAAAGCACCAAAACGCGTATTTGTCCATGTGAACTACTCACGCACTTATGCAAACTAACATACTGTACATGCATGCAAAATGTTACCTTGCACACAGATTACTCACGCACGCACACCAACACACATACGTGTGCACACCAGCACACGCACGCACACACGCTGTTCACAGCCTGAGGGATTATGTTGGAAGGCAAGACAGCTTTATTTAGAGAAGCGAGGGAAAAAATGCAAAGAAATGGGGACTATTGAACCCCACCCAGCCTTGATCCCATTTTGTGTTGTGTGTAAGAGAGACAGAGAGAAATAGAGAAAAGCACAGAGAACAAAGGCTCTATAAAAACAGTGTAGAGTGAAATAGAAATGGAAGTACACACTCTATAACAGGAGGGAGATGCTGGTCATGAGGTTCCACTTTATGACTGCCGAGTGCTGACTATAGTTTATGTCTCTGAGGAAATGACACGGGCCATAACGGAGCTACAAGCAACCCTCTGTAACTTGGATGACACTTTCAAATGCTTTGAGTGACTGACTGAATTTATATTGGTGTTTTTTGTTTTGATTAGTTAGATTTTTACTCATGGATGCATTGAAATATGACATTCAGTCAAAGTTTACCTCAAGTCCCCCAAACATATGGGTTCAGATCTTAACCCGTTTGCAGTGGTGGAAAGGAGTAGTCCATTTGTTTTCACCAAGTTGAAATACCACAATATAAAAATATAAGTAAAAGTCCTGTTTTCAAACTTTTACTTGAGTTAAAGTACAAAAGTATTGCCAACAGAATATACTTAGTAAGTCAATTTAATCAAATAGCAGATCTACAAGCTCACAACACATTGCGGCACTTTGTGAGCTAGTAGATCGGCTATTATCAAATGAGGGATGGTGGGGGGTTAGGGTGCTCCTGTGTAAGCTCTTACCTGTTGTGGGTTGCTGGGCATGTATGGCAGCATGGTGGACACATGGAACATGATCTCATATCCCTGGTAGGTGGTGTATAGGGAGTGGGTGCCTGTAGAGTCCGCTGGTAGTAGGGAAAATAAGGGGAGTGGAGAAAGAAACAGAAATCAGACTTCACTAACCACATACAGTATGCCTCATATACTTTGTGTTATGACGAACGGCCCAAAACAGGTATGCCAGGCTGAAAGTGGTTAAGGTGTCATAATCAGAATTCTTCACTTCAAGTAGGACCAGCATGAAACACACAATGGACAAAAGGTCAACTTGTCAAGAGGTCATGCAGAATGCATTGTGGAGGAAACACTATTAGACAGAAGTAGACCTATACATATTGGTTTCCTCTGGGCACCAGGCTTTAGATATTGGGAGCTTACTCTTGGTGTCGAGCTGGGCGGCGTATTTGGAGAACCCCTTGAGGAGCACCTGCTCCCCCAGCATCTCCAGGAAGGCAGAGAAGGCGGGTGATGCCTCCTCGTTGTTGTACATCTCCTCCTCCGTGCTCTGGCCCGCACGACACAGCAGCACGCCCACCTTGTGTTTCTCACTCAACTACAAGGCCAAAGGAGAGAACGCTCACATTATCACAACAAACACCAATGCATGTACTGTATACCCACGCACACGGGCACTCACACGCGCACAAACACACAAAAGAGCTGACACAGTGCATCCTGAACCTTGTGCTTCTGACTCAGCGTAAAGGTCAGCAGGATAGATGGTACATATTTATAGATAATCATCAATAAAAAAAACACCTGTGCAAATATAAACAAGCACTCTGCTAGCTCAGCACATTCCCTAACTTACCCCTCCCCCTCGATTATAGGAGAGATGAGATAACATTGATAAACATTAAAGCCTTTAGCAATCCACTCGGACAAACACACTGCACCTTGCTTAACACTGGTGACCTCAGTCCAAATTTGTTCAAGCGTTGACTAAGGTGTGGCAGGTTTTATTCGCTTGCTTATGCATTCACACAGTGCACACACTCAGACAATAGTCTTCCATTTCCCTCACCCCCTGCTCGTCCAGTTTGAGGAGTTGCTCGGTAACCTTGGGCGTGCTGAGAGCTAGTCTCAGACAGGAGACACTGAGCTCGGGGACAACCTGCTCCAGGACCTCTTTGAGTGACAGGCCCCGCACCGTGCCATGTCTCCCGGTGGACGCCACTGCGTCCTCCAGGATGGAGCCTCGTAGCGTCACCAACTACAGAATCGAGGATCGCAGGAAAACAAAAATCAGGACAAGACATTAAGAAATTGTACATTATTCAAATCCAGCGTGATAACAGATGGGATTATTCTGCTGGCAAATGAGATACCTGGCTGCTAAAGATAGTTCAAAATAGTGGTTCTTGTCAAGGAAGCAAGAAGACGTGTTTGTATTGGCAATCAGACAGCATCTCTTTGTTCATTATCGCTCAAACATGCACACACACACACACACACACACACACACACACACACACACACACACACACACACACACACACACACACACACACACACACACACACACACACACACACACACACACACACACACACACTTTATATTCTTTTTAGTCTTCTGCAGCCACAGGGTTCTAGTAAGATGGGAGAAACAGGTCAGATTCTCTTTTCAATACAGACAATGACACACACCTACACCCACACATACATACAGGTTCATTAAAAATGCAACAGCAAGATTGAAGTTGGCAGGGGCCACGGAGGTAGTCGACCCTTATAGTATGAAGTCTGCAAGCAGGGAAGTGAAACCTGAGTGACAGCTTTTAAACTACTATGGTCTTACTAGTCAGCTCCCGGGTGACACCGGAGAGAATGACTGCACCACACTGGAATGTAAGAGGGGCATGTGTACATCCAGAGTGTGTGTGTGTGTGTGTGTGTGTGTGTGTGTGTGTGTGTGTGTGTGTGTGTGTGTGTGTGTGTGTGTGTGTGTGTGTGTGTGTGTGTGTGTGTGTGTGTGTGTGTGATGAAAATGTATGGAGGGAAGAAAAGATAGATACAGAGAGAGAGACAGTTAAGGAGGGGGAAAGATAGAGAGAGGGTTTCTCCACCTTTGCTGAGTCAGCAATGCACAACAAACTTAAAGGGGGTGTAGATATTTGAGAGCATTTGCAGCTGGAGTAAGTGAATAAAGCCTACGAATCCCCCCCTTTCTCTCTCTGTGTGGGAACAGTAGGCCTCTGTGGACTGGATGTCTATGAGTTCAGTTCTGTGTACTTAGATGGCGGAGTGGCTCCTTTGTTGCACCAGAACTAAGGTGATGAGGCCAGGCAGCCGTGTAATCCAGCTAAAGACAACAGAGAACCCACCAGATGGAGAGAGACCAGACTAGCTCAGTAACTTGTTTTCTCGTGCGCAATCACAGATGCAAGATGGAATGAGGCAACGTAGTTATTATTATTAATTGCTCACAATGCTGTGAGCTTGTAGATCTGCTATTTTCTTAACTTTGGAACTGCCTTCTTGAGAAAACTCACTGCAACTTCTTTTCAAACACAACTGAAACTTCAACTTGTATTGAACCGATCATTTAAAACTTAGCAATGTGGTTAGGTAATATCGAATAAATGTTGATAAGCTGCAATTCTATTACTTTACAGCACTTTGAACTTTGTCATGCAACATATTACTTCTTCTTATCATTCATTACCCTACCTACCCTAAAGGGATATCATTATGATGCCTTAATTCATCCAACGTTCACCACAACTTGGGCAACAACAGATGCAACATGCAGCCACAGCGTAACTCTGATAGTTCAGCGGGTGCCCTCCTGGTGAAACTCTTCGCCTTCCTGGTGAAACTTACTGGGGTGAAAAGAAGTGGCTAACGACTTCATGTGTATCTGAGGAGAGATGTGCTCGTCTACACCAATCAACAATATATAATAAATTATGTAAGTGCAATCTCCTACCACCTTGTAGTTGAGAATTTAAATATAAAAATTGACCCATAAGAGTCAGAGTTAAATGAACACGGTATGAGGTAGCCAACTGCTCAGCGAATCAGAGGAAGAAATTAACAGGGTTGCTTGTAAAGCCACAGAGCATTTGATTGAAGTGGAACAGTGGTTGGGCGTGTCCTGTCAGAGCAGTGGCCTTATGCATGTTGTCATTTTGTTGTGTGACGCTTGGCCAGGTGGAATTTTCCACTGGTAGAGGAGAGGGGGGAAAAAAGAGGATAACATTTAGTGAAGAGGAGAGGGGGATGGGATGAAGGTTAAAAGGAATGTAAGGCGGCTAGAGTGCGTTAAGGTGCCAGCTACAGCCAGGAGGACCAGGGAGAAATTAAACCCCTCCTCCCACACCACACCACACAGAGTGTCGCTGATGCTTTCCTGGTCTTTCATCGCCCACGTGCATACAAATGCCTCTTCAGGCATGCATAGACAGTAGCTGTGTGTGTGCTGCGTGTGTGCGTGCCTGTACCTCGCTAGATCTAACAATGAGGCGGTACTGGTACTGGTCCTTCAGGTCTTTGGTATCGTCCAGTTTCTCCCTGCGGATGCTTACAGCCACTGGACCCAGCTTGTCATCCGTCCCAAAATAGTTAGAGTGCTCTGTGGGAGAGACAGGGGAAGATGTAGAAAAAAGGGGTGGTGGGTTCAAATGTTCATGCGCTGCTACAACAATAATAGTATAGTTGACATCCTAGGAAAGAGGGCAAGGGATGAGAAGTGACAAAAACTAAGCAGAGTGAAACTTTGGGAACAAAGAAAGACAGGAACATATACAATAGAATGAGGGAAGTCAAGGACGAGTGGAGCTGCAGTTCACATTAAAATCCTCAATAATGATTTAGGCCTAACAGAGTGCAAAAACAAACCCAAATGAGACAATTTTTTTAACTGAGGGTTTGTAGGTGTTAAGGTTAAAAACATTGTGCTGCAATCAATATGCACTAAATCAATTTAGCAAGCACAAGAAGAAACCTGAGCACAATGACAATTACTACAAAGTAAACATTTCAACCATGGCTTTCCCCACTCATGTTGTCAGGCTTAAGTAAAGCACGAGGCAACAAATGTTCAGTGTCACATGACCCCTGTTGCACATGCACAAGTAACATTCAAGGAGCATGAGCTTTAAGCAATACATTGAATTATCATTGAATCACTGTACTTTATTTCCAGAGAGTGCAGAATGACTAATGCACTACTCATGATGCTTTGGTCTGATGCATGGAGCATAAATAAAAAAAAAATGTCCCATAACAGTTATTTTCAATAATAATTGTTAGATGATATATTATATCATCTAACAATGATTATTGAAAATAACTGTTATGGGACAAATCTGTCCTAAATGTTCCGGGGCAAGGCATTCCGTGACATGATGTGCGATATAAAAGCACAGAAACAATGTGAGGGTTTAAACCCAAATGTAGTGTATGATGCAATAATACATCTGGGCCATGTGCACATTCATAACAAGCATCTTGGATACTTGCACATCCTCAACAAATCTCCATGACTAAGCCAAACTAATGCCATGGCCACAAGGGCTGTGAAGAATTTGGAACATTCACAACATGCTTAGGGAGGAATCTAGTTCCACAAGTTTTCTTCTTCTGGCCTGGTGAAGCTCTCTGCCATGCACACACATGGGCACATAACAGCATATATATAGACAGGACAAGACAGGACAGGACAAGACGGGACAATGACAATGACAGGACAGGACAGGACAGGACATGACATGACAGGACAGGACGGGTAAGACGGGACAATGACAGGACAGGACAGAACAGGACCATCTCCAACATCAGATGCCAGCTTCCTGGGGAAGCTGGCTAACGCTAGTGAGCAGTCAGCGGACAAGCATATTTTTGGAATGATAACCTTTATCTGTATGCCTACAGGCATCTTTCTCTTTCTCTTTTACTCTTGTGTAAAAGATACCTTGACCTCTTTCTCTCGCATCCGCGGGGTTGCACTGCACTCCTCATGTGACTTGGCCTGTCACAATTATTACGCCTAATCGCAAATTGTTTGAGATAATCGCAATTATTTGGCATAAAGTTCGGTTAAATTGTTAATAGTCACAATTATTTGTATTAATCACTAACTAAAATATTGACCTTTTCCGACATGACGCATAGAAATGCATCTATCAACATGTAGGGACATGTGAATAGATGCAATTCTATGAGTCATGTCGGAAAAGGTCAAAACTCAATTGCCCATGCCCCCCACCTGAACTCTCACCTCTCATTGAATATGAATTACTGCACACATCAGTCGCTTCTTGTGTGGAAAGGCTTTAATGTGCTCAGACACACGCTGCGCAGACCCATGTGCACGCTTGCTTGCACACATGCACCACTAACAGCGTCCGTCACTAACAATGGATGCTTGCCCAGGGGTGATGGGAATATGTGGGGGTGGAAGAGGTAGAATGGGCAAAACGTGCAGTATGCATACTGACACATAGGCACCCATAATTGCGCGCAAGCACACATGCATGCTTCTCTTTGGAAGGATCAGCAGGATCATAAGTAAAAGTGCTTTCTCTCTCTCATACACACACACAGACACACACACACACACACAGACAAATGTGTGCACTGACACTAAGGCATATCTAGACAGTGGTATCATCATCGCCTCCCAGTTTGCCAGCAGTACAGTGGCAGGTACATGTGTAATAAAGAGTCTGGGATAGCTGCCAGCTGGCTGACTGCACTATGAACGGGGGCCAGCTGGACGCATACGACCATCACGGTGTGTGAGGTGGAGAGCGATACTTGACCGACGCTCGCAGGAGAAATGAGATCTACTCCGTTACACTTACTGACAGACGCAGTGTGAGAAATCAAGTCGGTAAAAGTCGGCTCGATCGAATAGGTTAGGCAACACAAACAAAAGAAAGCCACAGTTTTTGCTCATAATAAATAAAGCCTTCCTATGAAGATGTCCTGAGTGAGTGTGTGTGTGTGTGTGTGTGTGTGTGTGTGTGTGTGTGTGTGTGTGTGTGTGTGTGTGTGTGTGTGTGTGTGTGTGTGTGTGTGTGGGCGTACCTTTCCCATGGAAGTACTCTCTGAAGTACTTGGCCCCCAGGTCTACATGTTCTATGCTGTAGAGTTTCAACCTGTCCAGCCTGGTCACCTGCTGTTCAATAGGCACCTCCAGCACAGAGATACTAGCGTTACTCCCCCTCAACCAGCCCCTCGTACCCTCGCCTCCTCCCTCGCCTCCCCGCTCTGCCGAGGAGCTGAGGAAGCTGACGTTGCGCTCCCCATGGCCCCCAGTCTCATTGAGGAAGTGGGGGCAGCACAGGAGCAGAGGGCTGGAGCCGAGGGCCCCATGAGGCCTGTCTAAAGGGTCCATGGCCGGCGAAGGTGCTGTGGAGCTGGGGTCGAGGCTCAGCGTCAGGTCCTCGACGCTGGAGTAGGTTGGGTCCATCCCGCCCGGAGCCGAGGACCTGGAGACCGATAGGGAGACCGACGCGGCGGATGCCCCCGTGGCGGTATTCCGTCTCTGGGCAACATAGACGCGTTGAGCTGCAGCCTCATGGAGGTCAAATAAAATACTCTGAGCGTCGTAATGCACAAAGCTCTTAGGGCACACCCACGGTTTGTAGGAGTCGGTCGAGTTGCGCCCTGCCCCGTCGTCACCCGTCTCCCCCCCCTTTCCCCCGTCCAGCTCTCCTCTGCTCGAGCTCCGAAGCTTCCGGAACAAAGACGATGTCCCCAGGGACGACTCCGTTCCCCCGCTTTTCTTCCTCACTCTGGTCTCGGAGCCGTCCCGCCTCCCCGTCCCTCTATCATCCGGGCATGGTGTTGAGGCGGGCGAGGCACTGGAGGGGAGAGCAGCGCTCTGGGGCGAGTCCGGAGCACGCAATAGCTCCCCCAGTTGCACGGGCGCCGAGCTGCGCTGGTCGGGTCTCTCCTGATGGAACTGGCTCAGCATGTCAAAGAAGCTCTGCTCAGGGATTCCCTGGATGTCGATGGAGGAGGTGCTGCCATATTCTCTGAACAGGCTTCCCATTCCCACACCTCCCCGGCCCTCCACCTTGAGGAGCAAAGAACAGGAGAGAGGATTTTGAGAACTGTTGGTAGCAACATTGACAGCTCAGTGGAAATTAAATTCTACTGAGCTGTTTGCTCAAATGTATCTTGTTACAGGAGGCACTCAAAAAGCCCCTCAGGATTTCTTTGCTCTACCTTCACAGTTAATTATGACAATACCTACACATGGTTAACTTGATGTATTCATCTTTTATAATACATGTCTATTCATATCTTGTAGTAAGTTCAAAACTAAAATAAATATTGAAAATAAATGTTTGCTAAACATCATTACATTATTCATAAGTTAATAAATTCATAAATCAATATTTTCTCCAGAACTATCTTCAGCTGGAATTTTCAAAACAATCTACCATTCTAAAATGCATAATGCATATCTTGCATTTTGGATTACCTATCTCAAGCATGTTTCAGTCTCAAACTATGGTATGCTTTGGAAAATGGTCAAGAGCAATGAAGTATACCATGAGTCATAGTCAATAACACATCAAAGCATAGACACTTCACCTCATTCTCATCCTGCTCGCTGAGTGTTATCTCACTGCTGGAGCGTTGACGCAGTGGGGGGAACGCACGCATGTTCAGCGGTGAACCCCTCTCGCCGCGGAACTCCACATCTTTGGAGCGCCGCCGCGGCAACCGGGCCACCCCTCCTCGCACCAGCCCGACATCGGACGAGACCGTGGACAAGGAGAAGGACGCGGAGCATCCGTCATCTTCGTGGTGGGCTCCCTGCCCGTTCTCCAGCAGCGACTCTTTGGAGTGCTCGCGGCGCGGCGGCCATTCTGCGATGCGCGCCCGCACCCCCATTTTGGGCTGAGAGACGCGAGATTGAGTAGCCAGGTCCGTGGGTGTGGGGGCCGGGTGGCCGTTGGGGGTGTGACGGAACGGGGTATGCTGGGAGCCTGGGAGAGGCAACCCTCCTCCCCCCCCATCCAGGAGGTCTGAGGAGGTGCAAGTGACCCCTCGGTCTCTGTAGCTGTTCATGGTGCCCCAGGAGAGCTCAGGGCAAGGCAGAAGACAGGGAGGTAGGGGGTTGGCATCCCGCGTCAGGAGGGGTGCTGGGGGAGGGGGAGGGAAAAAGCCCCAGACACGCTCTGCTGATGCTGAAGTGGTCTCCCACTCCCAAACACATCGCTTTGACTGGGGAGGGTGGGAAAGGTCTCTGCCTGTCCAGCAGGGTCCAATTGGTGAAAACGTGATGTCCTCCTCCTCTCCTCGTACAGTCTTCAGTCTAAAACGAACCTGTTGTGGAGATAAGAGATAGATTAGACACATAAGAACAGTTTTTATCAAAATGAAATATCTTTGGTATTCCTTTTACTTTCAGGAGTAAAACATGACTCAGGCCTGCTGCCTGGCTCAAAAACATCCCACAGGCCAACCGAGTGAGACATGAGCAGCATCACACTACAGAAAGAATTTCTCAATTCCAGAAAAGCCATGTGCCACTGCAAGTAAGTAAGTGAGTTAAGACCCCTACACACTGTACGATATTTGACCAGATTTGGTTGTCGGGGAGCTTTCTTGGTGTTCGCCGACAAAACCACCGATCTCAGTCAAGATCGTCCGTTCCTCGCCGAGGTGCTGCTTGCGCGGTGTGTAAGGTACTCCGAGAAGATCCACCCCAATAAAGTGTGGTCAGCGAGAGGTTCCCGACAAGTTTTAGAATTCTAGCATGTTTGATATTTGGGTCTGTCGGCCCCGAGGAGAGCCACGCTACAGCCAATGAGAGCACATTACAGCCACGCACCGTGGCTAGTCCTCCCGCATAGAACAGCAATATTACCGTGCAGACAGTCCTGTATGAAGTTAAACATTATAAAGCAGATTGAGAGAGTGAGCGAGCCTGCTCGAGGATGGGGCTGTTTATTTGAGAGGAATTGCTCAGACAGAGAGAGAGAGCTGTGTGTGTGTGTGTGTGTGTGTGTGTGTGTGTGTGTGTGTGTGTGTGTGTGTGTGTGTGTGTGTGTGTGTGTGTGTGTGTGTGTGTGTGTGTGTGTGTGTGTGTGAGACTGTCTGACCAGTGCTGCCAGATTTTGCGAGAGAAATAAGCAACCAGGTCTATGAAAACAAGCCCAACAAAAGTGACTAGGCCGCATGGGCACTTTAAACCTATATACAAATAAAATAGCCGATCTACAAGCTCACAACGCGTCACAGCTATTTTCAAAGAAAAGCAGCCACCAATATTTTTTACAAGCAACTCGCTTATGATAAGCGGACACGGCAACACTGCTTATGATCTGAAATGCATCATGGTTGAATTTTGAAACGTTTGTTTCAGAGAGAGAAAGCGAGACATACAGAGAAATAGAGAATGATTTAATGTCAATCATTAGCGTCCTGTCTCGGTCTCGCGCATATATCTTATCACGGGAGCCTTTCACGTTTTATTCCAAACGTTTTCGTTTGGAATAAAAACAAATGTATGTATTGGGTCGGGATCACATCTTGGTGAAATATCAATGAGTGAACCCCTGTCGCCGACCAATCACTCGTGCGAGAACCACAACAATATATATAGCCCGATTTCAAGAAAGAGACTTGGGCAGTGTGAAATGACAAAAGGGATGAGATGACAGAGCATTTCTACCAGGCTGACGACTGATCTTATTATAAGCCAAACATGTGCAACTCGTGCACAATGACAAGACCCCACATCCCAACAACCTGGCCACACTGCTGCTGATTAACATCCCATGGACCACCCGCACTAATATGATCAGCATGGAAATGACAGCGATAGAGGAAATGTAAACAACTAATATCTAAATGATATTCTGACTAACGCGCACGCGCAAACACACACACTTTGATGCTGTGTCGAATTCCACCTGAGCTGACAGGCAGCAGAAATATGGCCTCTCACTTCTATCATCTGGTAGAGTGCCAGTGGTGGTGATATATATATATGTCAACAGTATCTCTGCTACACAGCTGGTGTCAGGCTGGTGCTTGCATGTTTGTGTGACTGTCAGGCTGGTAGTAGGTGGGAGTAAGCCTACATGGCATGTGTGTGTGCCTACAGTATCTTTTTAAGTAAGGGAGAGTAAGTAAGGTGCGTGTAGTAGTGCTGATAGGCTTGACTTATGTCATGTGACTGACTTACAGGTATGTAGTCTGCATCTCAGTCAGTAGGTCAGCCAGGTGTGTGGAGAGAATATCACGTGTCTGCTTTTACAGGTATGTGACTGGCCGTGTGCGTGCGTGCGTGCGTGCGTATGCATCAGAATGACCATTCTTTATTTTCACAATTACACATACAAGGAATATTACTTTGTGAGGTTGGTGCAACGTGGTTAACAGTACAAGAGGGCGTCATTGTCTATTCATATGAATGGAATCAAACGGTTTCCTCAAACATCAAACAAAGCACGGCATGCTTTGGAAAACAGTCGGCAATAATTTCATGTATACTATGAGTTGTAGTCAATGGGCTTGCCCAATCAGGCTTATATTTAATATACCAGACCGCTGGTATTCTCCTTTAAGATGAGAAAAGGACAAAATGAGAGTGAGACCATATAAACAAGAAAGGAAGAGGGGCGCTTCACATTTCAACTCAGTTCCTATGAAGCCTTTTCTTCCTCTTTATTTTAGTGAAATAAAATTCGAGACCCAACGGCCAGCACAAAAACTCTAGTTGCTTGATGTGCTTTCAGATGAGAGCCTGAAATGGGACAGAAGAAGGGATTCAACTCACAAAGCGTCAGAATGCTAGGGGGAAGGAGGAGATGAATCCAGAAATAGGAGTGATACGGCAGAGAGGCGAGTGAGGAAGAGAACGGCAAATTGCTCAGCCAACCACAATGGCTCGCCTTAATATGACAGTCGCAAAGAATCACTCTTCAAAAACCACTGGCCTTTCCTTATAAAGACTCGCTGGTCTACTTAACCGTCTCTCTCCTCTATTCAGACTCCACCGCTCTTCTCTCTAATTCTCTCGTTTTTCTTTCCTACCACTTCCTTCTGGACTTACTGTACATTTATGTCTTCATAATCTACCTCTGTGCTTTATCAGTTCTCCTAGTTCCTCCTAGTCTCCAATACCGGACTAAAGCTTCTTTAGCTTGCTTCAAAGTGTCATTCTGCTATAAACACCAACTTTGTTAAGGCAAGTGATCTGTCCTACATAGCAAAATCCTTAATTTCACATGAGCAAGAACAATTATGTTTATGGGTCAATCTTTTTCACTCAAAACGTGGCTGTGTAATGCAAAATAGATCTTCATTTCACCCACTCCTGCGCTTTATAACTTTTCCTCTCTTTACATTATGCCCCCTAATACTAACCCGCTTTGAACAAAGCTCTCTTTAAATCTCCAAGTTTCAGAATCCATTTAGCTTATCCTACAAATCCATTCCTCTCGTCTGTGAGCTATCAATTCCTTTCTCATCCCATCATTGTCCCCATTTGCAGGGCTTATTATTCAGCCAATCAATTTCATTTCCTACTCAGTCCCTGCTAAACAGAGGCACTGGTTCCAGTCTTAAGTCCTGCTTGTGTCTTTTGGAACCAAAAGCAATGAACAGCAGAGCTGCTGGTTGGAGAAGCCAGTGTTACACTTAAAAATAAAGAATTGCTATGGATTCAGACTGTTCAAATGTGTGTGCACGCACGTGCTTTCCAGTACAGTTAAGTCCTCTATGAATTTGTCTTTGGCCCCAAGACCGATTTGTTCATTCACACACACAATCAACAAAATGCATTCATTCACACAGCGAACACATCACACACACATACATACATTCATACACGCACATTCACAGAATCCCCTGAGTGCCAGTGATCCAGCCGCACAAATCTATCATGTCTTTGTTTTGGAAAAATGTAGGCGCTTCCCAGGCCTCCTTCGAAAGCGTCCCGCTCTGATCACTTTCTGACAAAGTCTTTCCTCATCCGGAAGGCTGGCCTATGATACGCTATCAGGCCCAATACCAGATTATCCAGCCCCAGCTGCAAGGGTTGCAGAATGGGCTCATTATGTGTCTAGTGGCGCCTGGTGAGAGAGAGTGGGAGAGAGAGAGGTGTGTACCACTGATTTCTGTCATGTCTCTGGGTGTCTACAGTGCACAGCTAGCCAGCCAAGGCCAAGGCCAAACCTAGCCAACACCAATAGTTACAGGAAGATAAAGCGCATAGAACAGGGCTGCAATTATATTATGGAGAATACGATAAAGGAAGGGGCTGCTGCATGCCAGATGTAGCACACATACTAAAGTCAGGGTGGGGTGTGGGGTAAAAGTCGTTGTGGGTGGGGGTAGTGGTGGTGGTGGTGTTGGGCAGAGTAAAACATGTCTTTCAGTCATCACATTTTGGTCAGATATCAACAAAGAATAAAGCTGAACTATAAGGTGAAAATGCTGAACATGACAGGAAAGACATACTCACCATTAGCAATGAGTAAGAAGAGAACTTTCAAACCCCTCCGGCAGACATTCAGCTAGGGCCAAACTTCAGACGATGTTACCAAGGCATTTAATGTATTTTAATTACTCACATATAGTAATTAGTCAGGTCTCTGATGTACCTCCCTGCCCTCCCCCTCTCCCTCTGACTCTCATTGCTTGCTTTCTCTGCTTCCCTCCCTCTCTCTCCATTCATCTTAATTCCCTCCCTCTCCCTCTCTCTTACTCACCCACTACGCCTCACTCCCTCTCCCCAACCTCTCTGCATAATGCAATCTTGGCCCATGCACCGCAAACACACACCGAGGCTGGTAATTATACTGGCTAGATGATGGTAATGACAGAGTTAGCAGAGTACAGCTACCAGAGGCATGAGTGTACACGGTATGTAAGTGGTGAGCGTTGCTTGCTTGCAAGTGCGTTATAACAATACAGGCAGATCTGAGATCGGCTGTGAGGTGAGACTTGGAGGTCTGTCAGGAAAATGACAGATTGGATACAAGGACAAACCAGGCAACTGTGTGAAGTTGTATGCGAGTCATCACGCCAAACAACAGAGGTACTATATGTGGATATGTATGACAGGAGGAAAAAGTGAGTGAAAGTGATAATATTGTTTTAGGAAACAGTGTTTCAGCATAATATACGATACAATTAACCTACAGATCACCATCAGTCCAAAATCACCTTTAGACTGACAAAAACAAATACAAAGATGATCTGTGGAAGAAGGACGTTAGACAGCAGTAATAAAACATGAGCTGTCCAATAATAGCTATGGATGTAAATCAAGTAGATGATGCCATGGTGAAAGATAGATTAGTAGCTGGGTTGGAGAGCAGATGGCATTGCATATGACTGGCAGACGGTAGACAGGGACATGAGTGGAATGAGTGATAATAGAATCCAGTACAATGCAGCAGAACATTGGCTAGCCAACAAGGAACATTAACTCCACACTACAGTGGCTGGTGGATTGAAAAGTCCACTGTTACCAGCAGGAGGGATTAGTGACTGGTCAGCTCCCAAAATGGATGATAGACAAATTAATTCACCACGGAAGTGACCTTCCAAAAATTATGAACATCTACAACTGTGGATTAAATTCTGGCCATTTTAAATATTCAGAGGTTACTGAATAATTAAACGCTTCAAATTACGTATTTGGCAGTAGCCAATTAAAATCAATGAAGTGAAGTCTACCAAAATTAACATAAAAACTAAACTGTCTTGAAACATTTTAACAACAGACCTGGAGAATTATTTGTTTTTGTTTTTAATGTAGTGGTGAACCAGTCAAAAGTCGTCAAACTTTAGTGTTTTTCCAACATAAACTTGCTTCTTGTAATACAGTTCAATGAAACACCTATATTAAATAAACTCAACCACATTAGTTCCATTTTATATAGGTTATATTAAATAAAAACAAGAGGAAAATAGCGGATTCCAGATCCATAACAACTGAGCTCAGTTCATCAAACAGTTCAACATCAATGGAGTGCAGGTCCTTCAGCGACAAAAAGTCCCCTTTTCCCAGTTGTTCAACAAAACACAGAACAAGGAAACAACCAGTCTACTGAAGCCCTATGGAAGTAACGCTAATAACAACCACAGTTCAATACAACAAAATTCAACATGGCATTTCCCCACTTTTTGCATCATAGAAAAGGTTTAAAAATACATATATTATGGATATTTACGGATAAATATCTAGAACAGAGGGACAGCGGGAAAGAAGAAAATACCACACATCAGAGCAGTGGGGGGGCGCTCGGGTGGCGCAGTGGTAAAGTCACTGCCCACCACCACGGAGGTTGTGGGTTCGAATCCACCGTGGTTCATCCAGCTTTGTCTACACGAACACAATTGGCTTGTGTTCGGGAGAGGGAAGCCGTGCGAGCAATGACTGATATCAGTCATTGCTCGTACTCCTACGGGTTGGGGCGGCACCTGTCAGCGAGGAGTGTTGGGCGGGAGGAGTAGGACGAAGGCTCTAAGTCCTCCTGGTGGGGGCTCCTCACTGGCAGGCGAGTCAGTAGGATACGAAAGCAGTGACAACACAGAAATGTGTGTGGGGAGGAATAATTGGCATAACGACTACATTGGGGAGAAAAAGGGGTAAAAATGATTGATTGGCTACTCTACCCAAGGGTATAGGCCTTCACTGAACTTGGACACCCGAAGAGCAGCAGGGCTGAGACAAATACTTTGGAGCTCCGAAGCTTCATTCATTGGATTAGGATTTGGGTCCTAATGGTTAGTTCTGCCTATTTTTCGATTAATATTCTACTTTTAGTCTATTATGTTAACGTGCAGAGTGGAGTATTACGTGAAGTTGGATTTCATGCAATAGGCCTGAAAGCATTAGCACATACTGTAACTGTCAAGACTGACATGGCTTATTATGCCTCTGATGAAGATACAGCAGCATTCATTGGTAGTCTTATATTTGCAACAATAAAGAATCTGATTTCAAACCTTGTGATCCAGAACTTTGCATTGGGATTGTCCTACATCCAAGACTATTCCACCTCAATGGCTGATACATTCCTTTATGTTTGTAATTGTATTTAGGCCATGCCCCATATTAGTTATTCAGTGCGATCATATGTGCTTTATATTCTCGTGGCCACATGCATTCATGTGGCAGAAATAGTGACACGGCGCATTAAATAAGCCGCAGAGATAAGTGTCGGCATGTCATTGTCAGGTAGAAAATAGAATAGAGTTTGTGTGACTTTGTGTGAAAAAAAGTTCTAATTATTGACAAGCTTTTTAAACAAGCGTTTAAAAAGCATGTCTGTTCACTAGAAGTGTGTTTTCATGTTCCAATTCAATCTATTACATTTGAAAAAGTAAGCTCATGCCTTATTTGCAAATTTAAAAACTATATATGTGGGCATGCCCCCCCAACTGCACTTATCTTGTGTAAAACAAAGTGTAAAAAAAAACTAAAAAGGGTACTGCCCTAGTGAGACCAATGTTGTCTCTCTCTTTTATTATCATCCTGAATTTCTTTACTGTCCCTCCTGACCTCAGCTGTCACCGTCTCCACTGTGGATAACTCAGGCATTGTTTTGCTGGGTCTCTTCGATGTCACCCAGGCCACTGCTGCCTGACAGTCAAGCAGACAAACACACACACATACTACATACACAGCCCAGGAGGGAAATGCCAGCGGACGTAGAGAAAACAAAGAGACATGTGTAGGCGCAGATCCAAGATGTGCACGCCTCCGCACAAGCTAACATGTCTACATTGATTTGCATACAGTAGGTTGGTCACGAATCTAATTCATCCAACACCACATGGGGATGTCAGTCAGTTGGAGCTGAACAGATGACCAGTGGTGGAAAAAACAGAAGACACCATGGGGGAAAATAAATTTGAATGAAGGTTGTGGCGAGTGTGTGTGTGTGTGTGTGTGTGTGTGTGTGTGTGTGTGTGTGTGTGTGTGTGTGTGTGTGTGTGTGTGTGTGTGTGTGTGTGTGTGTGTTGTAGGGCACATTATTCTAGAACCAGAAATAGTCTATTAAATCTAAGCTATATTAAGCACTTATCAAGCACTTAACAAGTAAGTGCAAATGAACGACAAGAATCACATTCTCTTTTGTTGTGTTGGTGTATCTATACCCCTCTACACACTCACACTGATGTGATCTGTTCAACATTTTATCATTCTGTAATGACATTTAAAGGCAATTTCTGCAGTGTGCAACTCTAAACCCTAATCAGAGACTGTAAAAATCAAAGTATAAATCATTTCACCTCACACCGCTGCACTCACTTAAATGTACCACACATTTAATCCACAGTAGAGGATCATAACAAGAAGTAATACTAAGGAGGTGTGTGTGTGTGTGTGTGTGTGTGTGTGTGTGTGTGTGTGTGTGTGTGTGTGTGTGTGTGTGTGTGTGTGTGTGTGTGCGCGCGCGCGTGCGTGCGTGCGTGCGTGCGTGCGTGCGTGTGTGTGTCTCCTGTATGTGTGTGGGGCAGAAATCCAGACATTGGTTCTATCAAGACGAAGGAGAGAAGAATAAGACTAAACGAAAGCTGTCCAAAATAACTCAGAAAGGTACAACGTTAAAGAACAAACCCCTGGTAGGGCTGCATGAACAGTATATGAGGCTCACTACAATCATATCCCACTAAATGTTTTTCAAAGTTCACATCTTTGACTTGACTGAATAGTATTGTGGCGTCTCTCTATTCCCCTCACCTCGGTATCAGACCCACAGGGGGTGAGTGGGTGCTGGCAGAACTGGTTGGGCTTGCTTTCTGAAGCCACCAGATGAATCACCAGGTTTATGATCTTCACACACACACACACACGCAACCTGCATCCCATATGACTAATGGTTTTATGCTGGTGCCCAGCCTGTTAGTGCACAGACCATATGCTCCTTGTGAGTCGTGAGGACCCAAGTTTGAATCCAACTAACTTTACTGTCTCTCTACACTCTCCAATCTGAATAATGCATAAAATGCCCTCAAGAAGCTAATACACCAGATGTACAAATCCCCCCTCCCAAACCCCCCCCCCCCATGAACTACCACAGAGCGTTCAATAGCCTGAAGCTTGATTCATGCTTCAGCAACAAAGTGTCACATGACATGTAAGAATAATTGGTGTTTCTTTGTTTTTGAGTAAGCTGATAATTAGCAGTCTTCACAAACAGGTAATAAAACGCAATATGTACAATGCACACAATGATCTCTTCTGCGTGCTTGCTCATGTGCAACTACACCTATCCACACACACACACACACACACACACACACACACACACACACACACACACACACACACACACACACACACACACACACACACACACACACACACACACACACACACACACACACACACACACACACACACACACACACACACACACACACACACACACACACACACATCAAATGCTATAATTTACCTCCTCCAGGCTTCAGCTGTGCAGGTGAAGCAGTGTAGTCAGAATGTGGTTGTTGACAGAGCAGGAATCCCGGTGCGGGGATGACGTGTTGTTTTCCAGTCTAATGGAGGAAAAAAGAAGAGATGATCAGATCAACCTTAGCAGCTCACCTGCTTTCATTTTCAACACAGCTTAACATTGGATTTTGGCATTCCTTAAACTCCTACAATTAGATTTTTCTTTTTATCTAGTATTGCTTTTTAAGCAATCCGTGTGTGGTTGTAAAGGCATCGATGTGTGTGTGCGTGCGTAAGAGGGGTGTGTTTGTGTGTGTTGACACGCAGAACAGCTGCAATGAGTTACATGCCCATCAGGTCAGCCATATACAGTAGGCTAGACTATTGTTTGCAAGGAGTCTGAACAAAGATCCCCGAAGGCGCTCTATCTCCTGGGTGTGTGTACTACTGTGCACGCAATCGCGCACTTGAATGCACACAGGCTCACTCGGTGCACGAGCGCATGAACAAGAAACAGGTTATATATCTGCACACCACATAATGGTGTGGTGTGGCACACCACATACGTGGTGTGTGCAGGCATAGTGGTGGTGGGCATCTGGGCATGCAGCATTTTTGCTTCTGCAAAGAAAGGACTGTTGTTCCATGTTTAGACAAAACATCCAGCCAGAAACCACATCCAAAAGGAGCCAACAACTGATAACTTCATCAATCATCCTCTGTAAATAAAAGTGTTCAGATGCAAACACTTTATTCTTTTTCCTTTCTTTTTTCTTTTTTGAAAATATATATTTTCAGGTCTTTTCTGCCTTTATTGATAGTATTACAGTGAAGATAGGACAGGAAACAGGGAGAGAGATGGGGAGTGACACGCAGCAAAGGATTCAAACCTTATTAGAGCATTAGAGCCTATATGTGGTATGTGCCTGGACTAGGCCAGCAGGCCCCCCCTTTTTATCTTTCTTTTTTTTCCTCTTTATTTTAAACATATTTTTTCACATCCTTTTGAGGGCTCAGTGACAGTCTCTTCTCCTTTCTTTATGACTCAAATGCTCTGCCAGCTCCATGACAAGAAAAAGGAACAACTATCCCTCCATCTCTTTGGCTGTATCGCAAGAGTCAGTGTGAGGAGACTAGAGAGATGAGGTCATGGAGATGTGCTCTGATTAGTCTAAAAAAGACAAAGAGGATGGGGAGGCGGAGTGACTGTTTAAATATGACTGTGATGTGAGAAGAGGGGTGAACCCAGGGGGCAGAGGGCTGTATGTTTGTATGGGGGATGGAAGGTAACAGGCACTGGACAGACAACTCTGTGTCCTGAGGGAAGAACCATTACAGTCTGGCAAATACAGCGCCAATCAATACCAATCAATCCAGGTCCACTTACTCCCTGACGCCAGGCGTAAAAACACTTCCTTTAGCAGAGGGGTGGAAGTGGGGGTGGATAGAGGTCAGCAATTGTGTTTGTGTGCGTGTGAGCTACAGCGAAGAGGCTATACGGAATTAAGCCAGTAGTCAGGGAGGATTTCAAGCTAAGTCTTGTCCCTTGGCCTGAGAATGAAATGAAATGAGGGAGAACTTTCCAAACAAGTACTATATGCAGCACCAACTTGCCCCACAAAGGACAGTCTCGGTCCTAATCGACTGAATTAAACATTATAAACAATTAATGGTGGTTCTAAAGATACTACTTGCCATACACGATCAGCATCAAACTATTCTGTTTGGCTAACTAACCAGGGATGACGACACTGGAATTTTCTCAGTGGAGTGCAATTAAAAAAAGAAAAATCCACTCTAAACACATTAATGCACATCATGTGACTGAGCTGAACCAAATTAGAAAGCAGAGTCAAGACGAGCTACAGCGAAGAGGCTATACGGAATTAAGCCAGTAGTCAGGGAGGATTTCAAGCTAAGTCTTGTCCCTTGGCCTGAGAATGAAATGAAATGAGGGAGAACTTTCCAAACAAGTACTATATGCAGCACCAACTTGCCCCACAAAGGACAGTCTCGGTCCTAATCGACTGAATTAAACATTATAAACAATTAATGGTGGTTCTAAAGATACTACTTGCCATACACGATCAGCATCAAACTATTCTGTTTGGCTAACTAACCAGGGATGACGACACTGGAATTTTCTCAGTGGAGTGCAATTAAAAAAAGAAAAATCCACTCTAAACACATTAATGCACATCATGTGACTGAGCTGAACCAAATTAGAAAGCAGAGTCAAGACATGCAAATTATACTTTACATCTCATTACAGCATCCACCACCACTGGCTTAAGGAGGAACGAGAGAAGGAAATAGAGGGACACAATGTGTTTCTGTGTGTCTTGCCCTGGGCCCATGATTTCAGCATCATCTGCATTATGCTATGATTTGAAGAGGATTACTCTGCCCAACTCAAACTCTAAGAGGCATGAATATTCTATATTTTACTATGCCAGTGCAATTTCAGGGCTAGGTCGGCTTAAAAAGTATTTCTTCTATACAAGTCACATGAGAGAATATTGTGTGCCAGTTAGTCAAAAGGTTTGCTAAGGTGCCTGACGCGGTAAAATGTGGATTTGGCTGTGCATCTATCCACTATCTACGGCTATGCATCAACTCAACCTGTCTTTGAATGAAAAGTTTAAGGTCTCAAAACCTATGAATTTGGCTGCATTTCAGTGACTTTGTATACAATGAACATTTAATGTTCATGGATTTCAAGAGTCACCAACATATCAATGTAAAATGATCTCTATAGCTTACAAGCAAAACATTCAAAAGTACTACTTGTTAAGATTCTGTTGAAATGTACATATGCCATAATATTGAAACTGACACAATAGGGATGCGCGGATCGTGGTTTTAGCCGCGGTTGCCACAGAAATAAGCAGCCAGGGTCTATGAAAACAAGCCCAAAACAAGCACCAAACAAGCCCAAAAGTTGCTTATAAAAAGCAGACATGGCTACAAAGTGACAGGGAAAGTAAAGTGAATGAAGCTCCGTCTTGTTGTTTCCATGGATATGGATTGTATACAGTCACTACATCGCGACAGACAGTGGTGAGTAACATTGTTTATAAGAAAACTAACGTCAGGAAAATAATAATATTATTAGGAAATAGGATGGTATAATTAATGCGAAAACCCCCATCCGCGCATCTCTAATACACAAGATAAATCACCACGGTTTCTTTGTACTTGAAGAAAAAAATAAATGGATATGGAAATACTGAACATTTAATCTTTTGTGAAAACAAAATCACAGAGCATCAACAGATTGCAATACACTGCCACAGGGAAAGACGAGTTGTAGTTCAATAACCTACACTTCACATCCAAAGCAACAGTAAAGGGGATTGTTTGTGTGTGCATGTGCTTGTAGTTTGCATGCATTTACTGCAGGAACGTGAGGAACCTCCTGCAGGGAGGGGTAGGCAGCCCCATTAATAATAGTGCTTGGATGTGGGGAATTCTACCACACCATCAACCCTTTCAGCTCTCCTTTCCCTTGCACACCCTCTTCTTCTTCTTCTCTCTCTCAATTTTAATTCAATTAAAAACTATATTTTCATGGCAAACATACATTTATATTGCTATATATAAGCAAGTGTGAAATAAAAACAATCAAAATGTCATTCTTCGTAACATTGAGTTTAGTCATCTTTTTGGCAACACCTTGTATCTTTCTATGGTCTGTTAGAACTGCGAATCCCAGAATTCCATTTGAAACAAAACCATAGAAGTACAGCTCCAGAACTAATCTTGAAGGGTCCTAGCATTGAGGATATTTTGGAAAGCAACAACATGATCACTCATTTTAACATGTGTGTCTGCCCCGACATCCCTGATGGAAATTGTGTTTAAAGAACTCGTCAAAAAACGTGTGGAATGATTAGACGGGCAGATATAGAAATCTCCATATATGGGCATAAAGGGGACACAGACAGATGGGTACAAAGGGTACTCTGACAACGGGTATAACAGGTTTGCATAACTGGGTAGGGCATGCTTTTCCAACTTGCATTGTTCCCGACTTGCATCGTTCCAGAGGAGGCCTAACATAACAATAATGCCAAAACATACTAACGGAAGAATTGTGCTTTTGCTGTTAAATAAATACATGTACATCCTCTCTCTCTCAATGAGAGACCCTTTTTACTTTGCCCCCTTCCCTGCATAAGTGAAAGAAAGGCAAGGAAAGTGCCTCCACCACTCTCTCAGAATAGCCCACTGTGTGACAGTACTGGGATGATTCATGGAACACATGCCCTTTATGAGGCCAGACCCAAATCACTGGAAACATTTCAATAGGATTTATACAGTGCTTGTATCTTAATAGCATCACTGTAGGCTGTGAATACATGACAAATATCGACAGAGGTTTACTAAATTTGAGCATTATGGCATTATATGCATCACCTGGTAGGTGACGTCCCAAGCAATTAGCCATTAATACCACACTTCATCTGTTTTATTAATGCAAGATCAGGCAAAATATATGAACTTATACAATAGCCATTTTTGGAAAAAGAAAAAATCCAGTTGGCTATATGGCAAAAACAATACCTCTTGACGGGAGCATGGAGCAATGCAGCTGCACCATGTAACATAATGTACTCCGTTCACTCGCAAAAATCACTGACAACGCTGTGCTACAGCAGCTCCATGCTAAGCTGGTGATGGTTGTCATGGGAACGGGGGTGGGGGTGGGTGGGCAGGAAGATGTATTATGTAGGCGGGTACCGCAGGCATTCTGGACACACCACCTGAAAACAGAGCGGTTAATAACAGCGTGCGACCCCTGACACCCACGTGCGCACAGCCATCAGTCAGTACCGAACGCAGTGTCCACGTCGTCAACGCCGACAACAGCTTCAGAACGGGACACGTCATCACATGCACCCACTCAAGACACACAGTGTAAGAAGTGCATGTACACTGACTATACAATAAGTTATTTCTCCTCCTCACTCTCAAAGTAGTCATCACCGTTGTCTGAATGGTAAAGAGAAGACCCTGGGCCAGTCTGTACAGAACATTGGCTCTACCACAATTATGACACAGTGGCTTCAGGCCTCCAGCTCTCTAGCTATGCCTGCCTGTCTCTTTTTCTTTTAATCTTCCTTCCTCCCTATTAATAATGCTTCATGTTTTGTGCTGTGGCATTACTGGCAAGGTTTTTACAAAGTACTTAATCATTATTAAGGAACATTATCATTCTGTCAATCTTTCTTCTTCCACTTTTCCTCCTTTTTGTCATCTCCCCCCCTCTCTCCGTCAGCTGGAGGCACAGACCTATTAACAGTCAAAAGCCATACGAGAAGAGCTTCATCAGCTGAGACCGCTTGCACGCGCTCTAAATTCTTAATTTCTTCGTTATTTCACTTCTTCCTCAAGACAGTCTAATACTCTTAGCTATTCATCGGCGCGCTTCAAACTCTTGCAAGATGACGTATCATTCCAAGTAAACTGTCAACTTTACTTACTGCAGAAAATATGAATGGGGTAAAAAAGCAATAAGAACTGACTCTGCTCAAAACGTAGGGGATTAAGTGTGTTGCTTTAGATAGAGTACTTTACTGTACTTAGTGTCTCAGCAAGACAGTGTGTGTGTGTGTGTGTGTGTGTGTGTGTGTGTGTGTGTGTGTGTGTGTGTGTGTGTGTGTGTGTGTGTGTGTGTGTGTGTGTGTGTGTGTGTGTGTGTGTGCGTGCAATAGCATACAAGTTACAACCCCTAGATGTTGCAGACTAATGTTGCAAGAATTAGCCTAAACAATTATTTGGGCAAGCTCTGGTTCTACGCCCCATATTTCATAACTGACTTCTTTAGATTATCGTGTAAAGCCTGAGTTATACTTGGTTGCGCGCCGTGCCTAGCACAAAAATGGCTTATCTTCAAGTTCACAACGTGTGGCACTGCGATGCGTCATGAGCTTAGTTGTTTTTGGTGCACAACACCCACAGGCAAGTAATAGTATCACCCTTAAGAAGAGGTGTGTGAAATCACACAAATATTTTGTAAATACAGTAACATTCTCTTGGCTCACAATGGAGTAGCGCATGTCATCAGGTGGGTGTCGGAGCAGAAGGCTGATACCATCCATCTACCTGCTAAAAGAGATTCCCGCACACTGGCATACTGTTTATGATCAAGATTTAAAGGGGAATACCACTCATTTTCAACATCAAACTATGTCATTAATATATCTTAGAGCTGATGTGTGGAAATTAGAAAAAGGTCCCCCCCTATATGTTGCCTAGAACCGGAGAATACATTTTTGGGGGGTCATGTGATCAGTGACGCACGGCCGCTGTGTTCTTTGCTCGGCCGTCTAGGCAGCCTCACAGTCTAGGGGTATTTCATCTCCAACAGTTCAATTTGAAAATAAAGTTAAAACTTGTTTAAGCCTTTTCAGCCAAGGCTGAAAGGCTTTCAGTTATAATGTGTACACGTGCTATGTATTGGGGAACACAAATATCTAACCATATGCCATTATAAACTACTAAGATTAACTTGCAAAGCGATGAACGCAATATAACTGAATTGGCAGAAAAGCCTCAAACAAGTCTTACGGTCATTTATATTCAGGTCGCGCGGTTTCAATTGGAGATGAAATACCCCATTCTAAACTGCAAGGCGGGCCAAAGAGCACAGCGGCACTGATCATATGACCCCCTAAAAAGAATTGATTCTCTGGTTCTAGGCAATACTTAATCAGCTCTAAGGTATATGAATGACATAGTTCAATGTTGAAAATTAGGTATTATTAAACATTTTTTTGTTACATCTTATAAACAATAAGAAAGAAATTATAAATATATATATGTGTACACTTTTTAGCACAAAGTATGTATAAATATATTGGTCATACATTGGTCATAGCACACTTTGAAGTGCCTTAAGGTACTGTATATGGCTCCTACTTGAGAATGTTTTGTGGTTTCACAATTTGTTATTCTTTTTCATGGCCATGTTTAGTGTCTTTGATAAGCCTTTGATAAGGCTTTGATGACACATCGGCTGTCGTACTGCATATGTCCTGGATGGAGGGAGGCACACATCCACTGACGCGGTGGGCTGTATGCGCAACCTCTGCAATGCGTTGCGGTTCCTATACAGATCAGATACAAGGCCGGACAGTCTTTCTTTGAAGGACTGTTGCGTTGATCTGCTGCTGTCAAACCGATCAGATGATGTCTTGGTCCTAACTGAGGGTAGGGTAGATGGCAAATTCCTAGCATGAGCCGCGTTTCCGCACAGTGCATGTGATGGTAAGTCAGCCAGCGCGGGAGTGATCAGGCTGGAGGGTCAGTGTTATAATAATAGCATGAGCTAGTGATGGGTTTTATGCATGCACGACCACAAACCCAGCTTTTATATGCTATCCGTGAGGGGAGTGATAGAAGCACAGACTGGTGCTAACTGACATCAGCCCTTGGCAGATTTTTTGCACCGTTATGAAATGTGTATTGTTTTGAGGAAATTGCTATGAGGACATTTTTGAGTGGGCACAAATAATATAATTCATGTTATAACAGAGATATTTTGTATCCTTTTAATGTGGTGTGCTGTTCGAGCACTGGTCGCAAAACAAATTTCAATGAAAATGGAAAATAATAGATAGATAGGTCGATAAATCGATACTGTACAAAGCCATTGTCTAGATATCATAAAAACATGACGCTTGACCTCCTCTCCAATCCAGACCTCGGGCTGTCCCAATTATGGCCTCTTAACCCCCCTGAGCGTGTGGTGAGATTGTGTGTGTGTGCATGCGGAAAGGACAGGTTTTTCACCCCCCACAGCTGTTGCCGCTCCCATCGAGGCATCCCAGGGGGAGAGTAGTAGGCCACTGACTTGTTTCACACAGATGAACCCCGCCTTTGGCCTCAGCACACTGACTGCCATGGGAAGGGCTCACAGGCACGCATTCACACAGGCACAACAAGCAGAGTGCTCACATGTACCGGTACAACTGCGAGCATGCAGACTGGATGTGCCGTTTGTCAAATCCTTCACCCTTCCATTACACTAATTCTCACTTAAACAACTTTAAAGTCACAAATTCAAGGCAGTATTTACTTCCAGGGAAATTCTGTGGGCAAAATAAGTTATTGGCTCACTATGGCAAATGAACACTTCATTATCTTGTTATATGACAAGACCACAAGGATACACTGTAGTTCACTGTAGACAATAATCAGGCTGTGCAAAAATACATCCATAATGTTAGTAAACAACTCCATCTGCCTACATAGGAAACTCCTCATACAAATGGAAACAAATGGATCTGTTAAGGGTCCATTTGGTTGTATGAGCTACATAGAATAGGCAACTCTAAATAATAAATCATTTGTAATTACTAAAAACAAATGGCGGCATAACTTCCCTAATCCAATCGTAAATTATCGATAGTAAGTTACTAGGTGTGCAATTTGTGAACAAAGCGACAAAAATTGCTATGCGTATTCAGATGGGAAATAAATCATTAACTTCAATGCCATTTCGTGGTGCGAGTCTCTGTTCTGGATCTGGGGGGTGGGGAATTCCCCCTTAAATGCTTCACATTGGAGGGATTTATACACTTTGGAGGGGGGGATATTACATATTAAGCTTAATTATAGGTCTTACATTGTCCGTTTCAGATTGCATTTTGTCAATCTGTTCCAATTTAAAGTGTGTGTGTGTGTGTGTGTGTGTGTGTGTGTGTGTGTGTGTGTGTGTGTGTGTGTGTGTGTGTGTGTGTGTGTGTGTGTGTGTGTGTGTGTGTGTGTGTGAGAGAGAGAAAGGGGGGGGGTGTTCAGGGGACAATATATGGATAGAGACAAATCCACAGAGTGCTGCGGTGTCAGACTCCTGGCTGCGGTGTGCATACTGACACCGCAGTTATGATTGCGCCAGTGGAGCGCTCTATGGATGTGTCTATAGTACAGTATGGGCAGTTTTAATATTAATTTTAAAGATCAGTAGAATTAATTCTAATGTAGATTTTATGTATGACTATACAGTATGAGGTCTACGCATTTTGTGCCTACAAGTACATGTGTCCTATAGCCTATTGTACGTTCTATACTACTCATTGAATAATCAGAATACATATAAGGGATATAAGGGACAAAGTCGCCAGGTTCATAATAATATGAACTTCACAGAAACATAGATGGATAAGAACTCATTAACTCAATGCCTGCCAATCACTCATAAATGCGATCTATTAAATAGCGCACTTGGCCGCCAAGATCGCATAAATGCGTTCTATTGAAAAATTAAAAAAAAATTGAAAACATTTTTTTTCAATTTGACCCAAAGACCAAGGAGATATCATTTTTCGAAGATTTAGACTCCCATCCACTTCCTTGTTAACTCAAAACTTAAAAATTCTGTATCTCGGCTCCTGAGTACTTTTTTAATTTCAATGAAAAATCTCTGGCAGAAAACAGCAAAAAATCTGAAATAATTCTGGCAGTCATTCAGTTAAGAACCAGGCAGACAAATGCAATGTGGAAGGGGATTGATAAATACTGACCTAACAATGGGATTTGGAGAAGAGGAAAGACAAGTAGAGATGTTTGCGCCAGTGCTCATTGGTCTGGTGTTTCTTACTGAGCGTGACTCCCTTCAGATGATGTATTTACGTTTTAAGGCTGAATACTTCGTTGCACAATGGCACCACACGCATTCGGCCACCCTCAATGTGCGACAGTGGCACAACTGAGCACAAATAAACATATAGCCAGCGGAGGTGGACGGGGAGGGGGGCTTGTAGAGAGAGACAGACGCTCTGGAGAGAGAGCATGATAAACGCTCTCTGATAAGACTGACGTTCTGTCTGTACAGCGCCGCAGCCAGTCCTCCCGCATTCACTTTGGCTGATTATATTATTAACATCACTGTAAATATGTGGGGGAATTTCGCATATTATGAGTGCTGAATTTGCGAGAATCAGGTCAGGCCAAAATTCCAACAGTGGAAATATTTCCAGAAAGACAGATAACTGTTTAACTTTATTTGGACTATTTGGACGCTGTTCACCTTGTAGGCTTGGTCTATACTGAAACGGCTGGCTGCATTCGCTGCGTTAAGTACTGACTGATTAGTTGTGCAACATACAGAGGCTAAATTGTTTCAGCTTTGACAACTTCAGAATTTTCAAACAGGTTGGGGTCATATACAAGACCCTACATGGTCTGTGCCCGCCCCCCCTTAGTGAATTCATTAAAAGGAAGCCTGATAGGGGAATCAGTACCAGAGCAACCACTCGAGGAGATTGCGAAGTGCCGCACCGGCAAACAACATTCGGTCAAAATGTCCTCTCAGTACAGGGTTGTGTAGCATGGAATGGCCTTCCTCTACGTATAAGGGATTGTGCTACATTTCCATCTTTTAAACTCAATCTGAAAAGATGGTTGTTGCTTGAAAACCAAAGCTGCAACCATTTGTGATCATGTTTTAGGTTTATTTGTATGCTGTGTTCCCTATGTAATGTTATGTAAATGTATTCCACCGTTTGTCTGTCTGTTTTCTGATTTTATGTTTTTTTGTGAGGACAGCGAATGAAAATTAGCATCTTTGCTAAATCCGGTGTATTTACGTCCATGTGACGTCCATTAATATGCATTGTCCTGTCCAAATAAACAAATAAAGTAAAGTACATGATGCAGTTGCTGTGTCTAAGACTTGTCATATTTATACAATAAAGATTGCAGTGCATATTACATTACGCTATGGTTAAAAGTGTACATAATATACTTTATTTTCTTTTTTACAAAAGAATTATAAAAAATGCCCTAACACCCATCCCTAATGGAGACATCACAGGTATACTGTTTTAGACAGGTTAGCCTGCTGCCAAGTTTGCTTTTTCATTTGTAAGGTGCCTAGGGGTTTGAACGGAATCCAACACATAAGAAATAAATCACAGCTTTTCCAGTGGTGGTATGCAGCCTATTTCACTTAATCATATAAAAAATAAATATATATTTTTAATCACAGGACAAACGACAGTCAGGTTAAAAGATAAGTTAAGTGGGCAGAATTGGTAACTGTGACTGAGTAGTTAAACACTATGCTCAATCTTTAATGACTGGTGACAGGTGGAATTCTTTAAGGAAATGAGGTCACATTCATGCGCAAAGGTTGAGCATGGTACATGCTGCCATGTAGGATACATTTGAATAGATTTTTCTCACCTGTCAAAGGAGTGATAACTCACTACACCACACACACCTGTCATAACAGACTAGGTGCTGAATTACTGTCATGCTCAACAAGCACAGCTGCGGCCAGAGATGTGTATGACAGTCAGTGACTGACTGGCTGGCAAGACAATTTTCTTTCTTTTTTTATCATTTATTTTGAGATTTTTCACAGAAACATTTAGACAAACAGACTCAGACCAGGTAGATACAAGACATGGTACATACACATTGTGTTAACATAATAATCATAAAAGGGTGAGTGTCAGTAGACACATTTATAATAATACAAACAAATATAAAACTAAAAAATAATAATCAGTAAAAGCTTCAAAAATGGGAAGGGGGGGGGGGGCGTAGCGCGTGGAAGGAACACGTTAATCCAACCAGTTCCTTTCCCCTCCATCAGGCACCCCGGCTTTTTTTATTAGAAGAAAACCTTCCTAATAATAATCTGAATAATTTGTGGATCCGGATCTTCAAATAGTAAAATAACAGGAAGTTGACATTTCAACTTTGTTTGTTTATTTGTTTCTACACAATGGAGCAATTATTTTAGATTTCTTATTTTCTTGTCCACCTGGAGTTACGTCATGGCAAGGTAACTACACAACCCAAACCTCTACCAAAGCGGTTTTGATCATTAAGGAAAACATATATATAATGAGGCATTGGTGACCATGAGGCATCGGTGACCAAATGGTCTATTGCATGGATCTAAATTAAAACCCACAAACACACATATGCAGGCATAAATCAGTGACCAGAGAGCAGCACAGAGGATCCAACTTAACGACCACGCCCCCTGGTGCCGGCAGGTTTACAATTCATTGCCTCCTCTGAAGCCAAGGCCAGGCGACTGCCTCAGCAGAGTGACAAACAGTCCTATCATCTCCCTCAGCGAGTCCACAGTAAAACATCTTTAAGGGGACTGACCCTCCGATGTCACTCAGCACACTGCCTGCCCAGTGCCTATACCATTTACATTAGTGCACAAGCCACAGGAAATGGGGTTGGGGGTGGGGTTCTGCAGTTCTTCCTGTAACCGTATCATTCCAGTGACAGGCTAATGAGCTTAAATGATGATGAGGCAAGAGAGGGCCTCCAGCATGGCTACAAGAGTGGAGATGAGAGAGGTGAATCCCCTTAGAAGTCTAACAACTACTTACACTATGTCTGTGGCAGGACAGTTCACTGCTGGGTTCCTGCAGTTAGGGTTTGTGGTCTTTTTAAATATTAAGTGTAAATTCAATTCAACCAATCAAACTACTGCATAACACGGATATAGAGCATATGGCAACTTTAGACTGCTGCTGAATTCTACTGACCTGAACATTCAACAGCCCAACAGAGATGAGTGGGAATCCAGCTCTCCATGCCTATACACAGCTAATGTCTGTTAATAATACAGATAGTTCTCAGTAGGGCTGCTCGATTATGGCAAAAAAAAAAAACATAATTACGATTATTTAACATAATTACTCATTGACTATCGTCATGCATTTATTGAACAAAATTATTTTTTCAGCTTATAATTTCAGCTGATTGAACAAATTGGTCTTATTGCCTTGTGGTGCCGACAGTAACACCACCTTGTCTGACCAAAGTACCTCTCTCCATCATCAGCTGGAGCTGTACGATTATGGCAAAAACTGTACAACTCCCCAGGTGCTACAGTGCGCACACACACACACACACACACACACACACACACACCTTTGGTCACTGTACTGCCTCTATACGCATGCACATCACAAACACATGTTCCTTCAGTAAAAACAGCCATAAGATGACTGTCTGTTTGATGTTTGATCCTAATAAAGATCGTAATAAAGGGCCTGGTTAAGTTATGTTTGCATTTTATATTTACGCGTTTGCTAGTTCATTGCAGAATTACATTGGATAGGCCAAAATCAGTACATTTCATCCTCCATGTAGCATGAAGATGCACAGTAAATTCCATGGCAATACACCCAGTAGTTTAAGATATCTTGTTTGGAACCAAAGCGTTGGACCAAGAAACAACTCAGTAACCATATGACTTTTCTGAAACATGGAGGGGATGAGAGTACGTTGACTGCCATTGCCATTAGTGTTTGTTTTTCTTTCTTTTTTAACGACTAATGAGAACAGACACTGTTGCTCTATTTTCTCCAACTGACTCAGTGTGACACAACAACAATGGCAAACGGGCACTGTATTATCAGGGTCATGTGCGTGGGGAGGTGGATGGGGGTGATTGGCCGTTATAAAGCAGTCAGACAAAGAGGGCCTCTGACACAATTCAAGCTACTCTCTCTCTTCTCTCTGTCTCTTGCTCAGTTTTTTCTCAATGGCGCCATTGAGAGTGGAAGCAGCTAGGGCCCTTTTCTATGAGGACTGTGTGAGCTCCCAGAAGAATAAGTGAGCTCTCACAGACAAACCTGCTTGTTCTGGATCAATGCCTCCCTGAGTCAGAGTGGGTCTCCTAGAGGTATCTACTATCTAGTCTTTCTGTAGTGCAGGCCTAGGGCCCAACCTGCAATTGACTTTGCTCTTGAAAGGCACTTGGCAGCTGAAAAGTAAGGTTTATCTGCTGAGAAATACAGGAGCAACTAGAAAAAGTGCTCCTCGGAGCACAGGTCTCCGCCAGGTCAGGTACGTTATTGTGGCCTCCTGGTGGCGCTATAATAGGCCAATGTGAAAGGGGTGTCATTTCTTCTTAGGCTTTTCACGGCAATCAGACACTGCATTCATGATTTGAGGCTTTTGTTCCAAAAATGTGTTTTGCTAAGATTAGACCTGCTGGTGGCGCGATAACAGGCCAATGTGAAAAGGGTACCATTTCTTCCTCGGCCTAGTGGGAATGTGCGTGTGAAATTTCACGGAAATCGCAAGCTGCGTTCATGATTTGAGGCATTTTGTTCAAAACGGACCAATCCTGCAAACTTTGGAAGCCAACCTTAGCCAATGAGGATGGAATAAGGAAAATCGGACAGATCCGTGTTGATCACATGACTATAGAGATAATGTGTACCGATTTGCATGATGTTTGGATAAAGTCTGTAGGAGTAAATGGGTTTTGCACAAATCGGCCTCCTGGTGGCGCTATAACAGGGCTATGTGAAAAATTTGGGGCAGAGGTTCTGAATTGACATCCAGGGAGTGTGTGTGCACAGTTTCGGAGCGAGCGGGCCAACGGTGTCGGAGATTAGCTGCTCACACACGGACGGACACACACACACACACACACACGGACGGGGGGTAAAACATACTCTCTCGCCATGCCTTCGGCCTGGCGGAGACAATGATAATGATGCTATTTCGTTAAGAGGAGAGTCACGCCTCTTCCCTGATGTAGTGCTTTGAAAACGCCGCTGCAGCTGCCTCCACCCAACAGTTGTATAGTCGTATGGCATAGATAACATCAGCCAGTAGAGAGAGTGGCACAGTCAGGAGATAGCGTGCAGAGATAGAGATAATAGTGCCCACTTGTTCCTCTGATGCCAGTGAAATGATGGACCCCTCTGGGGACTTTCCTCCCAGAACCAACGCAGACAGTAAATGTACTGTAACTGGATTTGTATCTGTGGTCAGGGAGGCTGAGTCTAACGTGGGAAAGGCTCGGCCTATTGCAGGATGGCATGGACACAATGCTCTAAAGTCTTGTGAATCATTTAAGTTGTGAGGAACTTCTTTATGGGCAGTGGGCATAAATCTAGTCATGTTGTCTGTTGTAGAGCCTGACCGATATATCAGTTTGGCCACTATATCAGCCATTATTGCCTTTTTGGATGACACCGTTATTGGCAATTATGCAACTGATGTGTCCTGATTTTAACCCACTTTTGGTGCCTATTTTGGGTCATTATAGGCAAATATTTTTCAACAAGTTCCATTTTCTTTTTAAATGTCCAAATATTTCATCTATAAGCTGACAATGCACAGCATCACGATGCATTCTGAGCGTATAGATTGGTTATTATTTGAAAACGATTAGGATCAGGACTAGGAAAAGTTTAACACTAGTCGGCCTCCATTCACAGCAATGAACTTGTGAAGCCCACATCTGTGAGCCTCCTAAATGAAAGGAGACAGGCAGGTTTACTGGTCCGGAGAACACTATCACTGGCCTGGGATTCAGCTCACACGCTCTCAGGTGCCCAGCAGCAACATGAAGCGAGCCAAGAGTTTTCAGGAGTCCAGTGGGAAAGTGCATGAGGGTATTGTATTTCCTGTCACATCGAGAAAGGAAATAAGGCCCCTCTGTATAAACTGTGGGTTTTGAACTACATAGTACAACTCGAGGAGAGCAGAGCTTAGTTACATTGGAAGACCCTGATCTGACACTAAAATGCTCAAGTCCTGTCGGAATATGTGGAGACTTTAAAATGACATTAGTAAAAGCTTGGCACCTGTGAGGCAGGGTGCATATCATGACTGGTTGTGCCTAATCCCCTGTCGTGTACTAGCAATACTGGTTACTGAAACAAGTACAATTTCCTTCCATCACCTCCCAACTCTCACAGGCTGTTACATTTGTTTTTAAACCCTATAGCAAATTTAAAGTGCGTTAACTAATAAATGAAATGTATTATTATTATCTGGTAGAACTGCATGTGCTTTGCATAATGGTTCTTAATGGTTTGGTTAATGATTCCACTTTTAGTGGGATAAAATCTATCCCACACAGCTATAACTTTGGTCGTCAGACATGTCCTCAATCACATCATCCTATTATTTTATTGTGCCATCAGAATAAGAGCACACCTAAGATAGCACCAGCACATCAGGTATTCTGAGAGAAAGAGTGAGAGAACGATGACCAACTGGGTCATCATTGCACTCTACTTCTCTGGCTGGCCCTCCCTTGTGATCACATTATTCTGGCTATGTTTGATTTCAGGAGGATCTGGAGCTAAAATTAGCAAATCTTTGATTTATCCTGTTCCAAACCCCAACCTGCTATGATTTGTGTGTGCGTGTGCGTGCGTGCATGTGATGTTCTAAAGTCTCAGATGTCATGACAGCAGTTCTAGATGACTTCTAGATGAGGTTAAAGAGTGTTAACAGGCTTTCCACTCTTAACCGCAGTTTTCCCCCTGTGGGGAGATAGTAACACACACAGAACAGCTGTCTGACTCCCACTAGAAGATGATCTGTGGAAGAGTAGGAAAAAAACAGAACAGATCTCATGAATAATAATTCAGATTTGGTTTTATTTTATTTGTACCAATTATTTTTATTTATTTTTATTTTACGACAGTTTTTACAGGATGACCACCACTCCACCTGGCTAAATCTTTGCTAAGGTGCTGGAATCATCAATGTCTCCAAACTGACAGAAGGGATCTGAGTCAGTCATGTGTGTTGTTGTGCAAGTCTTTTTTTTTATTTTTATTAATTGCAAAAATATTTCTGCTACTGATTGGGTCTATAGATCTCCTGTCCTGTCCTGTCACAAGTGACCCCACCCTGTCCTGAGGTGATCCTGTCCCTGGACCCAGGAGTTTGGGGAGAGGCAGCACAGCAGGCAAGCAGGCACAGAGCTACTGGAGGAAATTAAAAACACATCCGCCCTTGCTCCTCCTCCTCCCTCTCCTGCTGAGTACAGCCAGTAAAATCTGCCTACTGGGTTCCCTTCATTTTTAATCTCCATTCCCAGAATACTCAAGAGTTTCAGATATGAGAGAATATGACCTGGGTCTGGTGCCTCCTGGGCAACTGGGTATTCAGGAATCCTCTGATCACCTTAGGCCTTCACGCCCTATAAATCAAAACTTATTTTTGAGGGAAAGACGACAAGAATGAGCCTCAATGTACTCTATCTGACTGGCTATTCAGAAATCCATAACCCTTTCCACTTAAAACTCATTAAGAGGAAGCCCTTTCTCCAGAAACTCATTTATGAGGGCCTCACTCTCCTCTTCCTCTGTGCATTCTTTCCCTCGCTACTGTGGTTCAGTTGGTGCGCAACGTCTGGAATCAGTGGGTTTTCAGCCAAGGAGATGAAAGGAGTAAAGTAGGAGAGCGGCGGGCAAACAGACAGACTGACTGACAGACAGAGGGGAGAGAAGGGGGGTAACCTACAAGAGGAAGGAGAGAAGGAAATGTTGAACAGAAAAGACAGGCAAGACAACATGGAAAATAGAGGGAGGGGCCGTATAGAGGGGAACCCCCAAAAAATATGATCCACCATGAACTGAGAATGGCCAAGTGAAAAATATTCCCCCAGTCTAACCACCTGACATCCACTGTAACAATGCAAGGTCCAATTCATTCAAAATATAAACATATTTCACATTCTCACACATCTTGAAGGCGAATATTGGAAAATCTATTTTGTAGAGCACTCCACTTTACTCTCAAGTGCAGATTTATTTGCGGCCTCTACTTTACCTGCACTTTATTTGCTCTCCGATGCAACCATATTGAATGCTACATTCTGTTAGTTACCGGTAGTGAACCCTCCTTAATTATGAGGATAAGGAGAAAGACTAGACCTTCAAGGACCAGATACTTATTTTGCCATTGTTATCACCTAGTTTACATAAACCTTGACCATTTTCCCCAAAATCGCTTTTCTCATCGTTAGCTGTACTTCACTTAAAGCCCGCTTCAAGCTAGAATTTGAATTTGAAGAGCAGTACTTATAACTTATATACTCTATTTTTTGCTTGCTTTACATGCTTCAATACCGAAGCTTAGGTGACTGTGGTCTTCTACGTCCATTTTGTGACTGTATTTTGTTAAATAAATGCCTAGGCTTAGGCTATATGTATAGAATCTACCGACAACAGCTGACAAACAACAGAGTGTAACACTAGATGCTGAGGCTGATGTGCACACCTCCTCTGATTCCAGAATGTCATGTAGAAGCACACACATGGAAGCGGCTTTATTTGGTTCTGTGTAAAATGACAGTAATGAAAGCTCTTCGTTATGCCACTATTTCGGGATATCTGTATTAAAGTGGCTCATCATGTCTGCCACTCTTGAGGAACAGTTCCATCCAAACATGTTCAAGCAGCCCAAACAACCCCAAACAAAGAGGCCTGGAACTGCTGGCGTAACAGGAAATTCAACTCAGACACAGTAGCATACACACAGGAGAGTTGAAATTACTCAAAAGAAACCAGGCAATCAAGTTTCACTACACCATGACTCACCCACTGCTCACAAATGTGTTATTCCTTAACAGACAAACAACAATAAGCAACTGCTCATTTATATGGGTCACCTGATTGTTTGATTAAATGCTGATAAAAGCGTTTCCGTTGTTACCAAGAGAACAGACAGTATGTAATGCAAGAAGTACTGGGGGGAAGCGGAAGTTCTGGAAAAAACATCCAACACGTGAGGACCCTACCTAAAGCTTGTTTTCAGAGGCCTGGAACTTCCTCTGTGATCCCATAATGCAACGGTAGTCAGAACCAGAGAGGCAGCCAAGTAGTCCCAGGCAGAGTAGAGAGAGGGTTTGAGTGGCTCCGTTGAAAGCATCTGTGGCAGGTCTGGTTAATGAGCCTAGCATGTCTCTTTATGTGACACATGTTGCAGAAACAGAGACACACTTTAACGCTTGGCAACGCCTTTCTTTCTACTAATTAGCCCCTCAGCCTTTCTCTTCTTACAGTTGCTGTATTTCCCCACCACCTTCTGCCCTCTTCAATATAACCCCTGGGTATATAAGAGCAAGATTGCCACCGTGTAAATATGGCCAATCATAGTGTTTTCTAGCCATCTCTCAAGCTCACCTGCGTATTAATCCCGCTCAACACCATGTCTCTCTGCCTGTCCTCTCCCTCTCTCCCTCTGCCAGATGGACAGAGCAGAGGGTGAAAACAGAGAGCGGGAAACAAACAGCAGAGTGCCTACGGCTCGCTGGGTGGCCTGGGTCCAAGCTGTTTGCTGATGGTGTATCGCAGTTAGGAGGCAGCAGTAGCTCATGATACAAACATGCAGCAACCACACACACACACACACACACACACACACACACACACACACACACACACACACACACACACACACACACACACACACACACACACACACACCTGTGAGTGCTAGATGGTAGCCATGTAATGAACCCTCTGTTCAAGCCACTAACCACTTAGAGCTGTGGTTTGCTCTGATGCTTTTTATAAACACAGACCTGGAGAACATTAGGAACAGGTGTCTCACACACACACTTATGTATGTGCAGAGCTAGGAAGTTGCAGTAATGGTAAGGCATCAACTCTTGGATACAAACGAAGGAGACTCTCTCTCTCTCGTTTTACCTTGTTTTCCTGCCAGAAGCCAGGCAGGCACTCACACAAGCAAATATTGACTGTGGGCTGGTTGGGCGCAGCCTCTGTGCTCTACCGCATCACCTTGGACTGCAGCTCAAACGGCTGAAGCCGGCTTCCAAAGCCACACAAACCACTCCGGTCTGTTAGTCACTGTGTTAGCGGCTGAAAGAAAAAACCCACTCAAAGTCAAGTCAGCGACATTTTTTTTCTCCCTGCTTTTTCATTGCTGGCATAACTGTCATTTCCACATTTCTCTGAAAAAATAGAGCCATGGGATTATTTTCAGGTCACTGCAGTGATTCAGACAATGGCTAAAAACTAAATAAATACGACTGACAATTGTCTGACCCAGTAGGTCTCAACCTGAGGTCCACAAATAATCGTTTTAAACTTAAACAACACTCTAAAATCTGTATCTGAAAACATTTGAGGTGAGAAGTAGGCAATGCGGTATCAAACATGATTCGGCACTTGCCTTGTGGCTGTGCATGACGCGCCGTGAGTTTGTCGCATGTAATTGCATTTTGATCAGACAGACACACCCAGCCCGTTTCACAAATAAATCTTTCACGATATGGTCACTAAAAGTAATTTAGCAGCATTTTTCTTTTGAGGAGTGAGAGCGAGCCAGGATGTTGGCTGTGTGTGTGTGTCAGCACACTGAGACAGACAGACCACGCTGGCTCCGTGCAGAAGGCAAGTCTCCTCCCTTTACCCCCATAAACTTAACTACCAAAGTTTAAGAAACATTCATAATGACAGCAGTGAAAAGTTAATCTAGATATAGCAAATATTGTTACTCTGTCGCTACAACATGGAGCAGTGGCTTCTCAAAAAGCCAATCAAAGATGTAGAACAGCTAAATCCATCTAAAAGTACCACACCTGACACCCCACAAGTATCATCGACCTTGATCGCAAGTGAGAAACTCAAAGTGCGTGAGGACGTCGTTCAGACACAGCCAATTACAATGCGCCGCAAATACCAGTAGGAGGATTTACAATGTGGATTCACCTGCAATGTTAAGAAATGGATCAGCCTGAGGTTCTGGCACACGAAAGCTTAACCAACCAATAACTAATACAAATTAAGAGGTAATTTCAAACCAAACATCCAGATCACATTGATAAACCAGTGGAGTCTTTTTAACGTAAAGAGGCGGAACTGCAGGGCCAAAGTGGCTGGCCACTGGCCAGGCAACTGGAGCTGCACGAAGAGGTGCCTATTCCGTCCACAGGATGGATACCAATAAATTGCAGGCATTTCAAGCGAGTGGGAACGGGGATCTAGACTTGAGGGAGAGAGTGAGAGAAGGTGGTATCAGTTCCCCCAGAAGAGAAGTCACAGTAAGCGACCATAAGAAGCCCAGATGGCAAAGATCCTGTCTTGAGTCTGGACAGCCCCCACCACCACCACTATCCTACCCTGGACTGCACTGGGCCATCTGTCTGACCAAGCAAATTGTTCTAGGCCAGGTCAGGTCCTGCCTTAGTGGGCAGACTGGACACTTACTTCCTCTGACACGCTCATTTTTCATCGTTTTAACGCCTGCCCTCTACCTCATATTTCTTAATGAAATCACTGAACTGGTAAAGTAGAAGCTTCCATTGTGTTTTAAATTATAAAACGATGCCCGGGAAGAATGCATGTTCCCAACGGGGAGATGTCTCATACGAGAGCTCGGAGATAATGCAAGTCTTGGGGGGACAAGGGGGCTTCTGTGAGATGCTAACAACAAGCCTTCATGGCTGCCTGAACCCATCAGAATGTAGATGAAGATCTACGCGATGCTGGGCTATGTGCCACTGTACCGTACCCCCACCCCACCAGGCCACTGTTAAAGTTTAAGTTCTGCCACCATGACTAAGCAGCGTGGACTTGGCCAAGACCTCCATACAAAAAGAAGGACAGCATCTTTCAGCTCAAATGATGCACTGTCTCTTCAATCAAGGGCTTCTCTTTGTCTTTCAGCTCCCATGTTCTACTATCTATTGCCTCTGTCAGGTGATCAATTCATTCATTCAGTCTTTACGCTGTACTATGTAAACTCATTTTCCTCCATAGACAGTTACACACACCCTCCCACTCCCATAGTAGAAATCACAGCCTTTGTCAAATATATACAGTATCTCACCCTAACCCCCGCCCTGCTCATTAGCATAGGAGGCACGCAGAAAAGAAATGGGAAGGAAGGTGATAGCAGGGGAAATAAAGAGAATAGGGAATGAGTTGGGGGTGGGGGTGAGGAAATACAGCTGACCCCGATTCTGCAGTGAGTGTGTGTGTGTGTGTGTGTGTGTGTGTGTGTGTGTGTGTGTGTGTGTGTGTGTGTGTGTGTGTGTGTGTGTGTGTGTGTGTGTGTGTGTGTGTGTGTGTGTGTGTGTGTGTGCGTGCTCTGGTAGGAGGGGGTTGCCAGCCGGCCCACGTGCACTGAAGACATAAACCCACAGTGACAGGACCGTTGCCCTGAACTGCTGCACTTCTACTGCACTCACACACACACACAAAAGAGGAGGCACCATCCTGAAATGTCGACAAAACCGATACCGTAGACCCCAACAACAACAAAAACAATCGGCCCTTGTGAGTGCTGGGTATGTTAGCTTTATCAGTGAAATCTGTGCAGCCCTATGGCACCCACCCGTGCATGCATGTGAAAAGAGAAAGCGGCCTGCACACAAGGAATGTGTGGAACGTGGCACTACTATGAGCCAATTCTTATTAACTGTGGGGGGGCAAAATAGCGAGGAAAACAGGCGTGCAGCGGTGGTTCTTAAACTGGGAGAGACAAAATCGGGTTCGGCATCAAAATTCTGACATCAGTGGGGCACTGGACGTGATGGGAGCTTGAAGCCTTTACCGCCTGCCCACCTCACACAGTATACAGGACCCCCATGTGGCAGCAGACCAGCCCAGCGACAACCACTCAAGTGGGGGTACATAAACATGCCTGCTCGGCTGTGAATGTTGGAAGGAAGGAACCAACAGGAGGCTCGCTTCAAACCACATCAGGGCCACTTCACTGGTGTGTGTTTATGATGGGGAAACTGCCTCACGAGTTGGCAAGCCACACAGAGAAGAGAGAGAGACATTAACTGTATTATGTATCCAACAATGAGACAAATGTCTCCAAATACAGAATCTGATGTAAACGTAAACACGCACTTTTAGAGCTAGGAATTATACAAAAAGCAATTATGACATAAATGGAGACATGATTGGGCAGCGACTACTGGCTCACTTGAGAGGATTAAAAGCATTAAGCTAACGTTTTGGCAGGAGACCCCGAGCTGGTGTGCTAAGTGGGTTAAAGCACACCCCAAGTCTTATAATCGCTCTGGCCTTGCAGTTCCCCCCACCCCCTTCTCCCTCACTCCTTCCTTCTCTGTCTGCCAGCACCATTTCTGGCCAAGTTCAAGAGAGTTCCACAAATGACTTATGGAGGATACTACAAATTGCCTGAAAGAAGACATGCATCAGGGTCCATACACTTTTTCATCAACGGTATTGAATGACTTTGCCATGATGACTACTTTTAACTTAATTTCCACAACATTTCCCAGGGCTGCCACTGAATGCCCCATGTGCTGTAACACTGACTGTAATGCGAGGCAGACTGTTGCACAACCTTCAAATACACATCACAGAAATGTTACGGCCCACACAATGGTTCTGTGGCATGCACAGACAAATTACAAGACCATTTTTTTATATTTGGTTTAATTAATTATTCATTCTTAATTAATTAAGAAACATTTTATGGCCTTTACTGATTTTTCCACGGTTTTCATGACTGTAAGGATGCAGCAAAACGTCATCATAATACTAACAGACGCACATATATGAACAAAACAAGTCCCGGACTAACCCAAGTCATTCTGGCCCTTAGGGACATGACCGTCTTTTACAAGGGTCTGCTACTTCTCCTTTCCCACACCCAGACCAACGTGTGATCTAGTTACTAGTACTTCCCCCTCCCCTCACCTGTCTCCCGCTCCAAGGACATTACTATACTCAGAGCGTGTACAGTTATAACCTTGCGCTTGTGTGTACAGTTTTATCACTGTGTACACACACTGTGCCTGCTTAGCTCTTTCAGAGCAAAAATACACATCTGGAGCGCACACTACACACAGAATCACTAGCCATCACCGATACATGTTCACTACACACACACACACACACACACACACACACATACCTCTCATGGTGTCGCTAGCCAGACAGCATGGTAACATGAGGACATGTTGTAACTGTAATACTACTGCATAGCTTGCGCGGCTCCACTGTAAAACACACACTAGTGCTACGGTCCCAGAGAGACCACGCTCCGTTTGGCCTGCCAGACTGTAGCTAGCTAGAGCAAACACAGTACAGTAGGCCCATTGAGACTGGGCTGAAACGCGGGGCCGCACAGACACTGTACAAACGGAGACAGTAGACAAAGGGGAAGAATTCCGCGAGTAAGCTAGTGCTTTAAACCCAAGCAAATAGCGTTAGAAGCTTTCCCAAAGGCATTAGATGTGTTTCTTTTTCTCACATGCACGTCTACAGAGAGACGAATATTGCATGTGTAAATGCATGGCATAAGTGGGTGCACTCACACAAACTGACATACAATCCCTTCCTCCTAGCATAGTGAAGAGAGGCAGGTGGTGAACACAGGTGAATGGCCAGTCTATTCACAGGACATTATAAAGAAGGGCTTGTCTCTGCAACCAAAAGAGACTTACAGAAGTAAGGTGTGGCTCTGTTCAGTGCACAGTGGCATTGTGTTAAGTGTGTGCATGTGCGTGTGTGTGTGTGTGCGTGTGATGTTTGTGTGGCTAGCTAGCACATGAACTCAGAAAACTCTATTGTGGCGCACACAAATGGAAACACAGGATCCAACTAAAGTTCTGTCAACACCTTGCCTTCAGAATCCAGCGGTCACAGCTAGCGTTGGCCCACTTTCAAAACCAATCTCTCCTCTCGCACCGACAGCATATGTTTCTAATACAAAGGCAGTGCTGGCAATTTATGTTTACTTGTTGGTTTTGAGGTCGCTGCATGAATCAAACGTAGGCGTGTGTGTGTGTGTGTGTGTGTGTGTGTGTGTTGGGGGGATAGAGATCTCAGTTCTGGTCTGACAGAGCAGAGGCGTCTCTAAAAATGGAATTCAGCCATTATAACTGGACTGGTGGAAGATGTGTCCTTTCCGACTATATCGTCCCATATTTGCTGTAAACTCAGCTTTCCTCTGTGACCATGAGCAAACTCAAACAGGGGGAACACAGCACTGCATCGTCAATTCATCACACCGATTTGTCTTGCTCACTAAATGAAGGCTCTGTGCAGTCAAAATGGGGAGGGTGTGGAATGGATGTGGGGGTAGGGGTGTGCTGAAGTGCAAGACTTGTGCCATCATCACTTCTGCTCACTCATCACAGCGTGATCCCCTCTCATCAAAGTCCCGGCCTGAACCAGCGCAGAGCGCTGTCACAACAAGCTAAATCTGTCCAGAACTCGCCTCTTCGACTCGGTTTGAAGCGTGGCGTGAGTCCAGGGTGTGGTTCCAGAGAGATCTTGTGCACACATGTGCACGCCTTCGCACGAATTGTAATTCATGCATGCATGCACAAAACACACAAACACATGGCTTACTCTGTATCCATTCCAAGTGCATACATTAACAGCAGTGGCCAAACTTTTGACTAATGAGAGAGAAAATGAGTGTAGCCAGAGTGATAGAGAAGGGAGAGGAGGATAAGAGAGAGAGAAAGAGAAAACAAGAGACACAGCCCAGAGGCTCCCTGCGGGGCCGCCAACATTCCTGTCAAATTCAGACGTGGGAACCACTGGAAAAAAGAAAAAACACCCCGGCCGGCATACAAGTGTGCGTGAGTGTTACTGCATATTGGGGTATTTGTAGTACTTGTAAAGCAGGAATGGAACTGCAGGCAGACGTTGGTGCGCTTGAGTGTCTGAGTTGAGAGCAGTGAGTGAGTGAGTTCTGTGGAGGACAGACTAAGTAGTTCCCTAAGAGCAAGGGGTGAAGTGGAGTGGAGAAGGAGGAGGAGGGAGCTCATAGTGTGTTTGTGCGCCTCGAACGACAAAGTGGGTCAAGACAGTTTTATCTACAGGCGGGGTGATAGCGGCCGGTGACCTTCAAAATAGAGAGAGAGAGACAGACAGAGAGACACCTGGTAACCATACTGTAGGTAGGAGAGACAATACATGCACTCTGATCTTTTTCTTCTGCCGTTCACGAGGCTCCTCATGACTGCATTCATTGCAATGAGAGATGTGCTGAATGGTTCTGCTGGTGCAAATACATACACCCTCTTCTCTCTCCAGAGACACAGCACAGAGACACAGCACACACACACACACACCAGTATCACACGCACGCACACACTCGGTTTCTTTCTCTTTCTCTCCGTCTCTCTCTCCAGGGGATTCTGTCACATTTTCTTTTCTCTCCAACAGGTGTTTGTTGGCTATCTAATTTCAAGCCCCAACCTGAGCCACAGGAGGACCAGGCAGTTAGGCTATCGTCTTAAAGAGTTGGACCACTGAGGTCATGGGGAAAAGTGAAGAAGAAAAGGTGGGGTGGGGCCGAGTGGCCCGTGTGAACGGAGTGAAAGGAGGAAGGGAGAGGTGAGGTGAGGTAGAAGAGGGGAAGACAGCATGTGGGTCTGTTTAGGCTCTACTGACAGAACTCCCCCCACCTTCTTTCATCCATCTCCCTCTCTCCCTCCTTCTTTCCATCATGTCCCTCCCCCTCCTCCTCTCCCATGGTCCAGCCGTTACTCTCCGTCTACATTATCACCTCATCCATCTCTCTCCTCACCAATAACAGGTTCTGCCGCTGTGCAGCGAGAGAGAGGACTAACTTCTGTTCTGTTGCTTATTTCCTTCCTTCCCTCCCTCCATCACTACTTGGACTACTCCTAGGGGACAATAGAAAGGCTGTCACTGCTGCACACTTACAAGACAATAAAAAAACTCACTGGGACTTTTTTTTTTAAATGTCATCATTAGCTGCAGCTCCACAAGTAGGCCTTCACACATGCGTGCACACACACAAGTGCCAAAAAGAAAAAGAAAAAAGGTTGGCGTAACCGTCTGGGCACCTATGCTGGTAATCCAGCCTGACAGCGAGTCGGGGGTTTGACTCCCGATCCCGACAACCTTTGCTGCGTGTCACACACCCCACCCCCCCTGGCCATCTCTCTCCCCATTTCCTGTCAGTCTACTGTTCCTGTAAATAAAGCCCAAAAATATCTTTAAACAACAAATGGTTGCATGTGTTGCTCAGAAATCCCCCTAATTTCTCGCTAGCCACTATCTTGCTAGCGGAATGCTGGTGCTCAGCTATGCCGCCGTAATAACAGCAGGACATTAGCATACCATTCCCTTCTTTTGTCGCAAAAGGAACCCGCCAACCTCGCACGGAATTGGCCCACTGAACAGCCTCCACCCCAGCCCCTCAAAATCTGATTTGGAAATGAGAGGGGGAAAGCAAAATTGACCTTCTGATACAGTACCATAAAAATAAAATAAGTTAAAAAATGGTCCGAATGGCATTCGTGGAATGACCGCATGCTACACTCAATTAGCATGAAAACAATGACTCCACAGTTTGCAGTTGTGGCGGAAGATCTGTGCTATGAGGAGGTACAGGGAGGGACCATGCATATGCCTCTCTACACACATTCCACAGTGAGAGAGAGAGCGAGAGAGCGAGAGAGACTCTCAGAGAAAGGCAGGAAAAAGAAATGGATAATTAAAGAGAAAGAAACAGATAGAAAGAGATAAGAGAAAGTGTGTGAGTGTTTCAGGGCATGAAGGTCACCAACAGAAAAACATCCTGAAAGACAGAGGAAGTGGAAACATGCAAATCTATTTCCATGTTTCCTGGTGGTGTTGTGTGTTACACCCTTTTCCCTGCTGCTTTTCCAACATACAACAGCTGGATGCTGAGCAGTGTGGGGTAAACCTACTTCCTCTCCAGACAGATGAACTAATCCAACTATCTTGATGACCAATGAGCGGAGAAAAATGTCTGAGTAATCAGCTGTATCGTCTTGGCATTGAGAGTTCAGCTAGCGTTTATACTTGATATATAAACAGAAGTGTTTTACTCATGTCCTATGAGCCAGCCTTTCCTGTATATCGATCGCCATGTCAGAAGCCTTATTCCTGCTTTACTCTGCGCCCGATGCCAATGGTCTGATTCACTGCAATACTGATCCCTGACCACATACTCACTTCCTCCACACACACACACTCACTTCCTGTCCAAACCGTGACCTCCAAACACACGCACAGCAGAGAGAGCCGCAGTGAGTAAGAAGCCAACAATTCTGCTCCCAAGAACATACACATGGAATTTCAGGTGTGGTGCCGTGCCTAGCCCTAGCAGCAACAGTCTCAGTAACTCTATTAGTGCTTTACAAACCCAAAAGCACATCTTTAAAAGTGAAGGAAAGGCTCACCGTTTGATTTAATGAGCTGGATCGCAATAAACTTTCCCTGTAGCAATGATTCATCGCATTGAATGAACTGAATAAGAAAATGTGTCTTAAACACAGAGTGATTTACTTTCTGTTCACCTGTTGGTATGGTTTCATAGTAACACAAGTATGGAATGATGGTGTACCGTATGTAAACCATATTTGGACCCACATATATACCACTGCTGGTCTAGGATTCTATCCCACAAGAGCCCTCCCCCATTTGCAGTTATAATTTCCAACAATGTGTCTCTTTTAACTTAAGTAAACAAGACTGGACTGTCCAAATCCACTGTCATAGGCAATATCTATTTAAAAGATAAATAGATTACACTTGATAGGTGACTCTGCTACTTTCATGAAAGTTGTGCATTCAGACTCCAAGGCATCGTCTAAAACAGACAACAAGCGAACTGTTCACTTGACAGAGGATGACGGTCGAGCCCATGTGTGTATGTGTGTGAGAGGGGCGCACAGGGCTAATTCACTCCTCCTCGCTCCATAAAACAGACAGAGACTAAATCAGCTGTTTCCTTATTCTTTCATGCCGGATTTCCTCTTCTCAAGAACATTTCTCCCCTGGTAGTGTATGACAGAGGGCTTGGCGGAAGACAGACACACACACACTCCACCTGTCAGTCATGGCCCCATGTGTGAAGACTCAGTTAGGGACAGACATGGAGCAGGTGTAATAACATGGATGTTACGCCACTTGGAACAGCAGAGAACCCCCCTTTTCCACAGGCAAAGGAAACACAGGAAGGGTAAAAGATAAAGAAGAGAGACATTAAAAACACAAGGTAGCGCCAGCCTCGTTCTCAGTTGCATGACAATTCATATTAGGGTGGTGGGGTTGGAATGCCTTGCATGTTTGCAGAACAAAGGCTATCCCCAGAGATCAGCATGCGTGATTTGTGCTCCTGTCATCTGCAGCCTCTTGCTGAGCTGAAAGATCTTTTAGCGTCAGCAGTACTGTCTGAAATAGGCTTGTGGGTTAGGTACACAGACACATTACAAAATGGGACAACACAGAGAAGAAGAGCTCACAACATTACTGAAAGGAACACATCAAAAGACTCCTGGAGAGTTTAAGCTTGTCCTGGATCATTGAAGGACAAATAGGGATGCGGCCAGAGTTATCCGAGTGAAGGTCCGAGTCAAGGTTTCAAATTGAGAAAGCCTTGAGAACTTGGGAGATAACACAAACAGAATTCCCCGTTTTCCTGTCGTCATGTCTATGAGAAGGTTCCCTGAGCTTTGTACCTAGGCCCATCTCATCTATTAAAACAATTCACAGTTGGCACTTGGCAGAAATTAAGTTCTGACACGGCCAAATACTGACTTGATCTGAAACGGAGTAACGTCTGCTTTAAATTCACTAAACGAAGACACATATGTAGACCAGTGCAAATGACTGTATATGCACAGTCTTTCTGGGTCTGTGCAAATGCTTTATAGAATCATGTATGTCTACTACTACCCTGTCAAATGTTTTGTGCCAAGTCCAATAACCCTGTTTAAGTGCTTTGTGAGTGAATGGCAGTGGTGAGGCATGCCTCTCTTTCTTCCCTTATGCTGCCACTGCGGGCCAGGGGGAGGACGCAGGCCGACCTGTGGTGAGAAAGGCCTACTCAACATCTGTGTTTATCCTCTAGCTAAAACCAACAGGCTATATTTACCCCAGTCAAACAGACCCAGCACAGAGGAGTTTAAAAAGGAGGGAAATATCCTGGGCAAAGACCTGGTCTTGTCTGTGCCAGGGAGACCCAGGCGGTCTGTCCATTATCCCCTCTGAGATGTGGATCTTCTCGTTTTCCCCTCAGCAGCGAGTGAGAGATGGACCTACCTAACAGTCAACAAAAAACATCAGTGCAATGCATATACTGCTCATCCTCTTCCCGAGAGTGAGACATATATTAACAAACATCTCTGAGGGAGTTAATGATGCAGTATGTAAGTTGTACATCCTCTCCCGGACGAGAGATGTAATTGTAACTGATTCGGACCAGGGTCCCGTGTGGGAGACCAACCCCTATCTACCGCTCAATCAAGAGGGAATGTCTCTGCTTGGCCATGGGATATATCGGGCTTATAAGCTTCAGGCAGGTCTACTTGTCAACCCACAGGTGTCCTACATGATACTAGGGACAACGTTTCTCAATGGAAGAGTAGGGACTGGGAGACCAATATATTGTATTAAAACAGTCAACCATACAGATTGGTTAAGTGTTTTATTCATTCAAATAAGTTCCGGATTGCAGCTGTAAAAGGGCTGCCGGAGCAGGACTGGAATAGCGAGTTAGAGACTAGTAGAGAGGGCAGAGGGCACCTACCTAGGAAATGTTTTATAGCTGTACAGGGGGTCGTAAAGCACAGACTCATTTCAGGAAACACAGCACTCTTCTTTCTATAAATCTCTATAGCCTCTTGACACTGCTATACATGTTGAGTTATGGACAAGAGCCTCAAGGGAAACCTATACATCAAAGAGATTAGTAGGAAGCAGCAATACTGTAGGTGGTCGAAATGTCATTTCATGTCATGCCTGGCATGGCAGCAGTAAGTTGCTTATTGGCTAGCCCATCTCTACAAGTAACAGACTTAAAATTGTGTGTCAAATCTGTGCTATCACAAGAAAACCTATGCCTAAAAAAGCCTAAAGTAGGCGGGGAGAAAAGACACTGGAGTTAGCAAGATATCAAGTTCACAATAATGTACAAAATGTCTTGCTTGGACCTTGGATACCCCCCTCACACACACACACAGGACGACATACACCAGATGGTATCCTTAGCCAAAGGCATGTTCCTCTCTCTTCATTACCTAGCAGGCTATGCTAATGAGTGCAATGGACCTTATTTGATGTGTGTGTGTGTGTGTGTGTGTGTGTGTGTGTGTGTGTGTGTGTGTGTGTGTGTGTGTGTGTGTGTGTGTGTGTGTGTGTGTGTGTGTGTGTGTGTGTGTGTGTGTGTGTGTGTGTGTGTGTGTGTGTGTGTGTGTGTGTGTGTGTGTGTGTGTGTGTGTGTGTGTGTGTACGAGAAGTCATTCACATGCATGTATCCGTGTTTTGACACGCAACTCTCTAGCCAATTGTTTATTTCGGTTAACCTTTATTTAACCAGGGAGCCTCCAAGGATTATTGGAAAACCTGGCAAGAATACATTCTTTCAGTTCTAAAATTACAAACGGTCGGAGGAATGCCAAGGTGTCGTGGTCGGGAGAGGAGGGCTCAAACTGGGTCTCATGGTAAAGACCAGCAAATCTGCCTGAAATACATCTCACGCGGGACCCGTGTGATGTACTTTGATGCATATCAATGCAACTCAAAAGATTTACCAAGTAAAGCGCAGATTCAGTCTGAGCACACAGCAGAGGCACCTTTAAATCACCTCCTAGACCTAGACTGTAAACGCAAGAGATGACTACAACTGCATACTGTCAACAAGTTCCTTTGAACACCCATAAAGACAGAAAGAAAGGGAGATGAGTCATCTACACAACAATACGTGTTCATGATGTGGTGTTTACAGTGGTAATAGAACTCAGGTGGCCCTTTGAAAAGACAATGCCTTGCAAGGAAAATACTAAAATATCAGAAGTAAAGCCTGGTACATACTCATTTTGTATAACTACAAAATGACTTCATTCAGAACTTCTGATGGGTCTCTCCCAACGTTCTTGCCAAACAAAGTTCTGACAGAACATGGTGTGTGATTATTCAGACTTTCAAGCGGGCATCATTTATTTAGTTTTCTGCATATTGGCCAAGGCTTCATTCTGCTGCCAGCCGCGGGTGCCGCACTACTGTATAGAAGTCGTACATTTTATATCAACTTTTTTTTACAAGCAGCTGTAGGTGAAATCAATGAATATTGTGAAACTACATGTCATATTTAATGTCTAAAATGTATACATAATTTAAAAACAAGCTGCCGTAGGCAAGCTTTGAGTGGTTGCATTTCGCCTGCCTGTGTCTGTGTCATAGGGCCTGTGTGCTTTGCTGCAGTTGACCACTTTGATCTGCTGAGCACCGGGCTCTTACTGGCACTCGCAGCTCAATCGAGCTACCAGTCTCATGACATGTGCCAACCTCCAGGTCCAGGAGATACAATCACCTCTGTAATCCCCCTGAGTGACCATAAACACATCCTATCGCAAGAAATGGCAAAACCTCCATCAATTTGTTAATTTATAAGACATCATTTTAGCTTTTTACTCCTTTTTCTCCCCAATTTAGTCATTGATTATGCCAATTAATTCCTCCCCACACACATTTCTGTGTGTTGTCTCTGCTGTTGTATCCTACTGGCTCATTGCCAGTGAGGAACCCCCACCGGGAAGACATAGACTAGAGCCTCCGCCCTACTCCCACTCAACACTCCCTGCTGAGAGGTGCCGCCCCAGCCCGATGCTTGACAAAGCCAAATGCACCGCGGTGGATTTGAACCCCTAGACTTCGCGGTGGTGGGCAGGTACTTTACCACTGTGCCACCCAAGCTTGATTATTCAATAAACCTACATGGACAAGATTAAGTCAGCTAGAAGTTCTAAATGTTGGTTTCGATATATTTTCGCTTAATTTCCCACCCCTACTAGTAGTATGACCTCAGTCATCTTCTATGACATTGACATATCTATGAGGTATGACTCCAAATTTGGTCAAGGTTTCATATCACAATGATGATCCCTTTCTAGAAATCACCTATTGAAAAAAGTTCTCCATCAGTGATCTGAACAAGAGGAAAGTGGAGTCTGCAGACCCTCCTAGCCATTAGCTTTGGCATTCAAAACTTCACACACTGTAGTATGTGTTGTGGTAATATGATTTCCTTCTCAATTCAAGAAGGAAGATACTATTTTTGTCCTTGCAGCAGCTGGTATTGGTGTGACACCAATGATCTGTGCTAAAAGAACCCACTGTTCTCAGTAACAGGCAGGTTAGTGAACATGGCCCTTTTCCTCCCAAAAGTAGCATAACCAAGTTAAGCTACTTAAGCATGGGCCTGGTTACAGTTATTGTATTAGTTACGGATAGGACAGGACGCAAGCAGAATAAATGCTGAGCGCTATAATGTCTTCCATGATATATCAATTATTATGATATTTGACGAGCAATTTCCTGGGGCAGAAAACATAGCACCTCACAGCATCTTTATTGAAAAGGGGAGGATTCAGTCTTCACCTCACACAGTTTAACCGTCACATACAAGGGCGCAAGCTGGATGAACTTGTTATTACTGCAGAAAATAATGGCATTTGGCGTTAGAATAGGCATGGTACAGTATGCATGCCCGGCCGCACAGGTAACCCCATGATGATGGATCCTCCATTCATAATAAATAAAATAAAAAATGAATGACACACTTCCTTTCTCAGACAGAATGTTACCATGTTGCTCCATTGCAAAAGCTGTATAAATATAAACCCCTGTGTAGTCGCAGGGTTCAGACGGTTTTCTGTGCAGCACAATGAAACAAACCCCCTGTCATGGCAACTTCCGATTGCAGCACAACTATTCAACATTCAAAGCTCGTCCAAGGCTAACTAGCTGGCTAGGATACACTCCCCAACTCAAAGAGACAATGGTCCCATTGTCTGGAACTTGTAGTTTTGGGGACGTTCGCTTGGCCCTTACAACTGCGATACTCGGATGCGAAAAAACTACAGACCACGAAGTCTGCATAGCACTACGCGCATGCGCAATGGCGTCCTGGTTGATTAGGAAGGCTGCCTGGATCGAATCATTTGTAGTTAATGTATTAATAACGGATAATAACTCTATATGTATAGTATATAACGCGCTTATTGGGAGACCCGAGGCGAAGCGCAGTCCCCATCGAATTCATGACAAGCAGGACACTGGATGAACACTGCGCCGTAGCATTTACATGCAAGCTTGTTGCCTGAAGAAGTTGGTCGGCTGACTCGGCTGAGGCTCGCCTACTCTCGATATTTGCCTTTGCTCGTTGAGCCCAATATACTCCGTAATACGATGGCGTCCGGAAAAAAGCTCATCTATTCTACAAGCCACACAACGCGTCGTTGGCTTGTAGATCAGCTCTTTTAGGCAAGCGAGTGCGACACCCTCGCGCAATGGAGTTGACTCTTCACTTTTCAACGCTGTCTAGTACTGTGTTAAATCACTCTCACACACACAGAACACAACAAGAGCCCACTTACCGTCTCCAATGAAGCTCCCTTTCTTTCCGTTCGACTTACATCCCGTGGAATTAATGCACGCGCCGCTGTAGAAAGAAGAAACATTCGCTGCCCTTGATGTTTGGACTCTGTCTGCCCTGCTGCTGCTCGCCGCTCGCGACGTTGCCAAGAATGTTGAACAGAAACCACCACCACCGTGGAGCTCCACTCCGCCTCCACTGCGCCTGTGCAAGCATGCTGCATGCGCCATGGTCATAGTAACACATAGGGGACGCTATTCTACCTTTTGCGATTACTTCCCTGTTACCACTCGTTAACTAATGAACGAGCACAACCTTGTGGTTGTCAGACGTGACAGTCACATCATTTAAAGGTAGGCCTACTGCTGTAAGTTACATGAATGAATGAACAGCCTTCTTCCACCTCCGAAACATTGCCCGCCTCCGTCCCACACTATCTCAATTCTCTAACTGCTGCAGAGACACTCATCCATGCATTGGACAGAACAACACGGGCAACTGCCAGATGTACCATTCAGACGGAGTGTGTTTGGTGAAACAGTCTTCTCTGAGCCTCCCATCACTGAAATAGTCTCCCTTCCGAAGTAAGAGAGTCCACCAACTAATTATCTCACCTTCAAATTCAACCTTAAGAGATGGCTTAAAGGCAAGCTAACCAAATTTGTAATCATGGGTAATTATCAGCTCCATTAATCACTGGTGTCTCTTCTCACATTTTACTGTATTTGTTCTGTCTTCTGTACTATGTCTACTTGTCTTGTATTGTATTGATGATGTCTGTTTTTGTAAGGATATCTATACCACCAGTCCCTGAGCAACAGCCTGCTCAGGGACTACAGATGGAAATTAGCCAACTCTGGCAGTCTGGCTAACTCTGGCTCATTTACGTGGATGTGAAAAACTGACATGTTGATTAATGTGCACTGTCCCTGATAAATAAATAAATGAAATTCATCACATCCAGACTCAACTACTGCAATAGCCTCTTTATGGTGCCACCTCCAAAGTTATCAAGAAACTTCAATATGTGCATCCAGAGACCACAGCACTCCAGTCCTCCACGATCTACTCCTAGTAAAACACAGAATTGATTTAAAAATACTGATCACCACCTACAAGGCCCTCAACAAGGCTCCCCGCTACCTCTCTGACCTCCTCCAACACCCGTACCCTCCTGCTCCCTAATGCCAACCTTCTGGAAATACCCATAAAAATAAACAAACGCACCTGCATAGGTGACAGGGCTTTTTCAGTTGCAGCCCCCTCGCTTTGGAACTCACTCCCACCTCACATCAAAGTCGCCCCCACCCTTGCCGTGTTCAAAGCCCCCCTCAAAACCGATATATTAACTCTATGCTCAAAACCCACATTTTCAGACTCGCTTTCCCCGCCTAATTCAAATCAAATCTCCCTTTCTGCCTTTAAGTCTTACATTAATGTTTTTCTCTTTGCTCAATCTTTAGCCTTTTACTTCACTTCTGATAAAGTTATTTATTTTGATTTGTTTTGTAAAGCGACTTTGGGTACTATGAAAAGCGCTATATAAGTGTGATGTATTATTATTATTTCTATATGAATAAAACATTAAATAATGTCTTACATTTTCAAATTTGTTTTGCAAATCTTGGGTGTACCAATTTTAATTATTGTTGCTTTAATATGAATGTAATATGCACTGAAAGTATAAAAGCTGTCAAAATGTTGCAATCCATCATGGTTCTATATAATAACGTTGTAGGCTATTACAAGTGTATTAGGTAAGCAATGCTATATTCCAGGTCTTCTGTCCCTGAATAACAAGGATTGCATATGAATGCAGTGAACTTCCTGATAGGATAGAAAACCAGGGATTAGGGATACCAGGGTTGAGAACATTGCAATAAATGAGGACCAGGGAGGGTTGAGAACATTGCAATAGATGAGGACCAGGGAGGGTTGAGAACATTGCAATAGATGAGGGCCAGAGTTGAGAGGCCACATCCATATTGTAACCGTAAATGAACACTCCTGACAACTCATGCTATGTGGTTGATAATATCAGTGATGGAAAAAGTACTAAAATGTTTTACTTGAGTAAACGTATCAATACTGCAATGTAGAAAAACTCTATAACAAGTGAAAGTTTGTCATTCAAAATGTACTTGAGTAAAAGTACAAAAGTATTGGCATCAAAATATATTTAAAGGACCAAAAGTAAAAGTACTCAATATACAGAATGTCCCATTTCACAAATTTTCAAATGTCTAATATGTATACAAATATTTTGAAAATAGCCCATCTACACGTTGTGACCTTGTAGATCGGCTATTTTCAAATAGCCGAAGTATATATAGGGTGTAGCCTATAGGGCTGAAGTGGATAATGCATGTTTTGTAATAATGATCAAAATCAACAAAGTAACTACAGTAGTAACTAAATTTAATTATAGTGGAGTAAAAAGTACAATATTTGCCTCTGAGAAGTGGTACAATTGTTGGAAATTTGAAATACTCCAGTAAAGTAAAAGTACCAAAATATGCAGTACTTGAATAAATGTACTTACTTACTTTCCACCATAATAATCATTTCAATAATAATAATTATTATTATTATTATTATTAAATGATAAAAGAAATGCATTAAAAATAAACATCCATTTACACAATATTTGTCTGCAGTTGCACTTAAAAATGGATTGTTGTTTATGTTGTTAGCTCTCACAGAGGATGACAAGTCCTCGCACATCATTCTGCACAGTGTATTGTGTGTAATAAGCTGGTCCTGGATCTGTACTTCTCTGTACCCAATCAGGACTCATCTCCTCAGGCCACTGCTACTAACTACCCAGGCCGGGCAGTGTGTCTGTAGATGAAAAACCTCTGATTTTAATCAGTGGGAGAGGAGGCAAATGCAGATTTTCTGCTCTAATTGGTATGGAAAGAAACCCAAGAAATCTCTGGATAATATGGTTGCAGTAATAGTGTGGAGGAAGAGAGTTGACCGCCTTCCATTGGCATTATTGAAGCTGTGTACAGTTATTATTAGTATACGTTAATTTCTCTTCATCTTACTTTGCTGTTATCTCATCTCTCTCACATTTATTTTTGCTCAGTTTATACTCACAGGTGCCCCTGATAAGCAAGAACTTGCTCTGCTGCTCTTGACATTACATGATGTTAACTTGCTATTTAGCTTTAAATATTGTCACCATGACAAGATCAATTCTCCTTGTCTCGTACGAAGGGGGAAACCTACTTAAATATATCCATTGCGAATGGGCAAGGCACCAGCCCTTTGCAAATTCTACGTCTCCAATTTAGCACCTAGAACAATTACTGAGAGGTGCCCCCGCTCCTTTATGCACTGTCATACCTGGATCCAAGGAGGTCAATCAACCCAAATTAAACTCAATGTTTAATTTATATCTATCCATCATCAGTATTATCAAGTTGGTTCAAGGTTCCTGGTTTTAATTGTAATACAATACAGCTGTGGCAGCATTGCAGGCAGTGACATTCTTGTTGGAAGCGCCTCAATATCAAGGGAACAACAGAAATCCAATAAGAAGGTCGAAGAGTTATAATAAAAGCAAAAATCAAACAGTCATGTTGCAAAATAGAATTAAAGAAAACAAAGTGATATAAAGTAAAACTGTATCTACACAACCGTCCATACTGTGAGACTGTAGTCTATATACTATAGTGTGTGTCTGTCTCTATGGATATCACCATACTCCTTTAGGTGAGAGGTCCTGCATGATTGGCAGCTCAGTCCTGATAAAGTGCTCCCCTTTAATTTGTTGTTGTTGCATCTTCTGTACCAGGCAGTGATGTGGACAGTCAGGATTCTCTGTATCGTGCGCCTGTTGTTGCAGTGTATCCTGGAGTCCATACCAAACAGGATGAAGAGGAGTCGCTGTCTCACTACCTTGCCCTTCGGTGCTCACATGGTGTGACCAACCCAGGTCCTCGTTGATGTGAACCCTGAGGAACTTGAAGCTCACTCTCTACTGCAGTCCCATTGATGTGAATGTGCTCCCCGCAGCCTCCTGTAGTCCACAATCATCTATGCATGTAGTTTTGCTGATGTTAAGATGGAGGTTGTTATCCTGACACTGACACCACAATGTCAGGGCTCTCACTTTCTCTCTGTAGGCCATCTCAGCAATGTGATCAAGCAATAACGTTGGTGTCGTCTGTCGAACTTTATGGTGTAGTTTGAGCTGTGTGTGGCCATGAGTGAACAGCGAGTGCAGATGGGGGTTAAGCACACATCCTTGGGAAGGCATTAATGCTAAGAGTAAGAGTGGAGGAGGAGCTGGTGCCAATTTTCACCACCTATGAGGGTCTGTCTGTCAGGAACTCCAGGATCCAGTCGCACAGGACGGTGTTGAGTCCTAGATCTCTATCTCTGAGCTTTGAGGACACAATGGTGTTGAACCGTAGTCAATGAACATTCTCACCATGTGTTGGTGGAAGAGGGCAGTGTGGAGGTTAAGGACAATGGTGTCATCTGTTGACCTGTTTTGTCCTTAGGCTTTGCACTTCATGGAAAGCTTGGTTTGGGTTAAACTGAGAGATCCTATTTATTTCCATATGAAGATAAATGAGGCATGACTGCATGCCATAGGTACAGCATATTGGTGGGGCTGTGAGATAGTTAAAGGAAGAAGCCAACCCAGACACCTGGTGGGAGAAGAACTTTCTTATACTGTACGTCCGGTCTGTATACTTAAATATTTATTGCTGGTGTCTTCTTGTTCTGCATGAGGCAAGATGATTGTATAGGGTGTATACGTCTGGTCTGTATACTTTAATATTTATTCACGGAGTCTTCTTGTTCTGCACCAGGCAGGATGATTGCATTGTGTACATACTTATTTGTGATGTTACTCTTCTGTACCTACTGTATTTCTAAGCCCTTTACTGAATTTCCTGAAGCAAAGACCATGACAAAAGGCAGAATAAAACAGCTAAAGATTGTTGTAGCCATGTGTCCATCACAAAATTAAGGAATATAAATAAGGCTTTGCAGAAGGGAGATGGAGTCCAAGATAGTAAGACAAATCCCTGGGCCCCCCTAAACTCGGCCAGCAGGTGTCAGTATAGCCATACGTGTGTGTGTGTGTGTGTGTGTGTGTGTGTGTGTGTGTGTGTGTGTGTGTGTGTGTGTGTGTGTGTGTGTGTGTGCGTGTGCGTGTGCGTGTGCGTGTGCGTGTGCGTGTGCGTGTGCGTGTGCGTGCGCGCGCGCGTGTGCGTGCGCGTGCGCGCGCGTGTGCGTGTGCGTGCGCGTGCGCGCGCGCGTGCGTGCATGCGTGCGTATACTTTAAATTCTGAAACATGTGTGTAATCTGTGACACACCATGCTTGCATTTGCCCTTCCAGCTTGACCCATATCCCTTATGATAGGGCCTATAACATTATTAGCCTATTATAGGCTAATAATAATAATAAGAATAAGAATAAGAATAACTAAAAATAAGAAAAAATAATTAAAAAGATATATTGTTCTTCCTGGTACTATTAATCTCAATCTGCAATGGTGCCAGCCAGGCATAAAATGTAGATGAAAAAAGACTGGTATTGTTGTAGACAAAATTGCTGTCAATGGTTATGCTTTTGGATCTATGGTACTTTGAATACAGGTCCAGTAGCCTAAGGGGCACGTAAACCTTGTGGTATGTATGGGCACCTCAAGGTTAAAGTGGCAGTTTTTCCCAAATGTAAAAAAAATGAACAATCTTCGCTGTGAAATTAAAAAATTTCTATGGTAAAAAATATAGCGTTCATTATTAGGTTGTATCAGCTGTCATGGTGATATAGGTCAGGGAAGATCACTGACGAACTACATTACCCACAAGTCAATAGTTTTGCCACCCCCTGCACAGCCGAGTCTCGTTCTAATAGGATGTTGGATTCTCTTTACCAGTGTTCCGTCAATTTCAATAATCTGCACACGCTCGTCAAATACCTAAATAAGTATGTGGTTTCCGGTTGGTGAAATTCAAATTAAGAGGATAATGGGCTTATCATATTTTAAAGGTGTATTGATGAATAACAATTATTACAATGGAATGGAAATTAACTGTAGAATCTGGAATATGCTGTAAAAATATAAATAAATATAATATATAGATGAGTGTAGTAGTCATGATAAATAGCAATGTTAAAAGTGGGGTAGCCTAAGTGATATTTTTTGTTATTTTTGTTATTTTGTTAAAAAGGTTAAAGTATTATATTCTGATAGTAATCATTGCTACAGAGCGTTTGTTCGGTCACAGGGGTCTCTGCAGCTCTTTAGTAAACAGAATATAGTACATTTTCCGGTAGGTGACAACATATAAACCAATCAGGAGATAGCACTGAAAATGCATTTTCTGTTTAATAAAGAGCTGGAGAGACATGGGAGACTCCTTTTACTGAACAAACACTCTATAGAAATGAGTAATATCAGAATATAGAGCTATTTAACACTTATTTTAACAAAAGTAAATCACTTTCTGTACCTTTAAATAAATCAATAGAGAGTGAATGCAAACTGTAAATTCTAATGTTGATGGAGATGGATTCTAGTTGTACACTTGCTTCATCCTGTCTACCTGTGTCCCTTTTATGACCTTATATGGAGATAACTGTCATCAGTATATGGCCATAAATTGGATTGGCAGTGATGGACAACCGTTTATCCGAACAACTCGGTGCCTGGCACCGCACTCCCTCGTGTCCTTGCCGATGCACACACCGAGTTTGAAGTTGGTCGGTCCTGTGTATGCACATGACCATATATGGGCATAGTGGTTGGATGGCTCTGGACAACTGGATCTCCATTTATGCCAACAAACGGGCATATCGGATGAGCAAAAAAGGACAAAATGTGCCAAAAAGGCACAAAAATCCAGGTCCAGGCACTCAGGTGGATTTGAAATTAAAAAGCCTTTATTGGGCAATGGGCTTGCAGAACATTAAAAAACACCAACGCGTTTCGGCAAACGCCTTCTTCAGGGTGTTGCGGGCATATCGGGTTTGTTTATGGTTATGTCAGAGTGGCGTGGCTGTGGTCTTGCCTATATACAGTATATGGGCATATCGGGTTTGTTTATGGTTATGTCTGAGTCAGAGTGACGTGGCCGTGGTCCTGACTTATGATGAGTTCCACTTCAGTTTGTGTGACAGAAAGAGACTCTGGAGGAGTGATTCATGAATATTTATCTTTTAGAAGTTTGTCTGGGCGCACGAATCCTCTGAATATGAATATGAATATGAATATGATCAGGGAAAGCCAAGTCAAAATCGCTTTTTTTAAATGTGTATTTCAGCAGAACACATATTCAAGAATATCAGGCTGATAGGAGGAGGTTACACATTTTAGTTATTTATAAGGCTTTATATTGGCGCAAATAGGGCTCCATCACAAACAGGGCAATTAATCATACAATGTAGGCCTATGTGTCTTCTACAGTAACTCTTCATGCAAATTGGAATGAGCTGTAACAAACCTATGTAACTGCAGGTGATCATCACCCTTAAAGGGATAGTTCACCCCCAAATCTATCGATTAGTCACCCCATGGAGACTTAAATTATTCAAATTATTGGCTTAGGAATGTGACAAAAACTAAAAAATATCCATGAATTCAATTCTCCATGGGATGACTAATCTATAGAAAAAAAATATTTTTTGGGGCTGAACTATTCCTTTAAAGGACAACTTTGGTTTTTTACAACCAAGGTTTATATTTTAGCTTGTAATTAAAGTAAATAAATGATGAGTGTAATTTTTTTTCCATTTACTGCTTTCTATAGTTTTAGCATTTTTTGCGATATTTTTTACAGTGGGCGGGGGCATTCTGTCCGGTGGCTAAATATGCCTTTTTTACACAATAAAAAAGGTCCGGCTGTCTGAGATGGCCAGATGTGAGTTATTGGGGGCTAGAAGAGCTACTGTAAATAATAATAAAGAAAACGCCGGGTTAATGTGTTAAAAAAATGCATATTTAGCCACCGGACAGAATGCCCCCGCCCACTGTGAAAACACTGTAAAAAAGATTGTGAAAATTGCTAAAACTATAGAAAGCAGTAAATTTAAATTTTTTAACACTCATCTTTTATTTACTTTAATTACAATCTAAAACATAGGTTGTAAAAAACCAAAGTTGTCCTTTAACCATGAAAACAACTAAATGACAAATTTTCTATCACTGTCCAGGCATTGTAAATGGAAATTGTAAAGCAATTATTTGCTGCTGAGATATTTAATAAGCAAAATACTATGTTAAAATGTATATTATCCCATTATAATAGACCACATATTCAAGAATGTCAGAAAACAGCTGGCAGTTGCAGGCTTGTTAAATTGTTATGTTATAGATAATTTTGTCCTTTATGGAATTTGGGATTGTTTTCCCAAACGTCTAATTTATTATTATAATATATATATTATTCATGATTATTGCTGTTTTTCTTTTAATTATTAAGTATTATTTTAAACGTATATCAAACATAAGTAGACAAACATAATTATTAGTCAACTTGCTCTTATTTTGAAGTCCACTGATCGGAAGTTAAATGCTTACAAAGAAACGACTTGATAAACGGGTTAAGATGATTTAGACTGACGGGAACACAGTGGTCTTCTCTTACCTTGGAAACCATCCTATAAACCTATTTTACAAAACGGGGTGGGGGAAAGCAAGGCTAGACTAGACACAGCGCGTTTACCAATTCAACAGCGTTAGATCAGTGACAAATGAAGCACTGTCGTAATATATTAGAACGGTACCCCGGTGTATTTGGATGCAAGAGTCAGACTGACAGCTGGGCCCACGGAATGGCACATCTTTTGGAGAGAAAGGCTATTTGATTACAATGTGGACAACAGGTTAACGGACTGATCCCGGGGAAAAGGGACCGCAAAGGCATTTATTTTTCAGGAATTCTATTATGGACGCTGATGGTCCCTACTCCTACTCGGATGCAACTACACGCCCATGCGACGATGTCGGTGGATGTGGCTGCCTTCAGTGTCCAGGTTAGGCTACAGCACAAATGCAAATATGTATGAATTAAGATACATGTTTATTTGAAACGGAAGACGCAACTTGTTTTACAGGATGTGAAAGGAATATTAAAATAAAATACAATAGGCCTAATAATAATAATCGTTTTTATTTTATGATTATGGCGTGAGTATTTAACGCTGAATTTCCGATCCTTATTCTCATCATTTCCAGTCGGATCAGTCTACTGTAATATTGTGACTGAAATGGCAATGTCTCCTCTGTCGCCAGCCCAGTCCCAATTGAAAACACCCCAGTATCCTGTTTATTTCGGCTTCAGGAGCAGTATTTGTTAGAATAATGACAAGTCGATGACATTTCAGTATATAATTAACAACGCTTCAAGGATATATCAGGCAACGGCGCGTAATAGGTTATGGGAATACTGTCAGCTGGCTCTATGATCTCTCAAGACCCTATAGGAGTTTCTACGTCTAGTCTACGTGTTTAAAACCGAAGTGGACCATCCACGCTGCTGATGAGGCAGCAGGTCGCAGGTGATCTTTGTTGTGATCTCACTGACATGGTGCCACTTCATAACAGAGCATCCCCGCCTTTCTGTTGTTCGCCGCCCGTAATTCCCAATGTTAACATGGATGAGCCTTTTTGCTAAAGGCTATTTAAGGGCATTAAACTGGCTTATAGTTGCATGTAGGATTTAGTCCTGGGCTGGCTAGCTTGCTTGCCAGAAAGGCAATATCAGAGGACATTTCGAAATACAGGAGAGATAGAAAACACAAGCCTGATGTGGGTGTGTGCTGTAAACCTATCTTGTGGTTTAATAAACAATTGGTACTTATGCTCAGAGGATTTTACTTTATTTGTGTATTTATTTATTTTTACATTGAGAGCATTGCTTCTTGTCAACATGTCTTAGCAGATGGATAATTTACCTCTGTAGATAAGTTACATTGAGTCAAAATGATATCAAGCATTGACCACTTACTATTCATCAGACAAAAATGTATTCAAGGACCTAACATTTTCATGCACTGTATCACTGTATCATAGTAAAAGTGGTGACACAATTTGGAACTGTTTCAACAGCGAGACAGGTGATGGAAGAGAGGAGCTGCAGTCCTCTGATCCACTGATCCCATCTCTCCTCTGGTCAAAGAGGCCTTGTCTCAGTCAATGGGCCCTGTATGGATGTTTTGCGTGAGTTGACAGAGGGCAGGCCTACAGCGGCGACCAGCAGCCGGACTGCCATGGAGCCATACGGCAGAGTGAGCAGCACAGCCGCCCCCCTGCCTTGCACCAGCTGTGGGGGCTGCTGCTCCCCTCCTCCCCCTTCCCTCATCCCCCCTCAGCCTCTCTCTTCAAATACCTCTTCCTCCCCCATGCCCCCAAATATGACCCCCCCACCCCCGATGTACCCTGCCCCAGCCATGCAGGTGGAGAATGGAAGCAGCTGGACCTCGTGCACCATCTCTTCCTCAGGCTCCCCAGACTCCCACCATTGCCACCATGGTGTTGCCACCAACCCCAACCATTACTGGACGGCAGTGTTTGACTACGAGGCCACAGCAGATGAGGAGCTAACCCTGCGACGCGGGGACCTCCTGGAGGTCCTCTCCAAAGACTCCAAAGTTTCTGGGGACGAGGGTTGGTGGACAGGCAAGATCCAGGACAAGGTGGGCATCTTCCCCAGCAACTACGTTACGAGGAGGGATGCTGGCAACTACCCACAGCTGGCCCCTGGGGGGCTGGTGGCAGGTGGGGTTGGAGTGGGCGTGTGCCCCTTGGAGATTGACTTCACAGAATTAGTCCTGGAGGAGGTGATTGGAGCAGGTGGGTTCGGAAAGGTATATAGGGGTATGTGGCGGGAGGAGGAGGTGGCAGTGAAGGCTGCCAGGCAGGACCCTGATGAGGACATCAGTGCCACAGCGGAGAGCGTGCGGCAGGAGGCAAGGCTATTTTGGATGCTACGCCATCCTAATATCATCGCTCTGCGGGGAGTCTGCCTGCGAGAGCCCAACCTGTGCTTGGTGATGGAGTACGCCAGAGGTGGGGCACTGAACCGGGCCCTGGCAGGAAAGAAGGTCCCTCCGAGGGTTCTGGTGAACTGGGCTGTCCAGATCGCCACAGGGATGGACTACCTGCATAATAAGACATTTGTACCTGTTATACACCGAGATCTGAAGTCCAGTAACAGTAAGTACTCATTTACAACCATGTTACACGAAATTCTTATAACACTCAACAGTCACTCAACATAGCGCATCCGGTCAACTACCAGCACACCCCAGACATAATATCTTCAGAACTATTACTATTATATGCAGGACTAGAATAATTCTACAAATCTAAGATATTACATCACTTGTGGGGAAAAAAACATGATTCATGAAAAAAGTAGTGCACGCACATCCGTGTCCCAGGTGCAAGACAAACAAAGTATCATAAAAAAAGGAATAGAGTCTGCACACTGCTAATGATGCAAAAAGCTCCGCTTTGTATTTATTGCGTTAACGTAATAACGTCAACGTTTCGGCCTGTTCAGACCTTCGTCAGGACATATCCCAAATATGTCTGATGTACTGTATATGTCCTGATGAAGGTCTGAACAGGCCAAAACGTTGACGAACGCAATAAATACAAAGCAGAGCTTTTTGCATCATTACCAGTGTGCAGACTCTATTCCTTTAAAAAAAAGAAAAAAACGTGATTCCCTTCGGCTTGTTTGCACACTGAATCCGCACTGTATTCTGACATGATTCTGTCTATTTATAGTCTATTTATAGTCTTGCAAAGGTTATGGATGCGCTATGGTAGTCAAGTCCATTAGAACCACCCTCCAGTCAGGATAGGTTAACCTAAAACCCAGTGTGATGAATACGTTGACAGTAAAATACAATCCAGTCCTCTGGTTAATTGTATGCAGTTGTACTGACTTAGTTCAGTGATGTTTCATAGAATGCTGGTAATTATTTTGGGGGGTGTTCGAGACAAGACTCATAGCAGTGAATCTTTAGTACTAGAGAGTGGGTCTTCTTCTACCATCTTCCCTCAGCCTGCACCTCCTCGCCATCCTCCTCCCTCTGCTATCTTCCCTCAGCCTGCACCTCCTCCCCATCCTCCTCCTTCTGCCTCCCCTCCTCAAGGAGAGCAGTTCTGCTCTGCAACTCACTGTGCTATTTTTGGTCTTTTGTGCTACTTGCTGTTTAAAGACGCAGTTGCAGTTGTGGACGCATCAAAGAAATAATACGGTGTGTGGGTTTAACTGTGTGTGTAATGTATGTGAGCGTGCGTGCGTGCGTGCGTGCGTGCGTGCGTGCGTGCGTGCGTGCGTGCGTGCGTGCGTGCGTGCGTGCGTGTGTGTGTGTGTGTTTATCTTAAGTGGCATGACTGATGGGGGATGGGGTGTATAAATATGGGTAGAGTGCACGGAATGCTGACTACAGGCCTTTTTAGAAGTAGAGCTTGCAGTGGCTGAAAACAGATCTGCTAAAAAAGGTCTAGTAACCTTCTGCCTCTCGCAGTACTTCTGGAGTCTCTGATGTGGAGAGTGTTCTTGTGTCTATCGGCTTCAGTATCCATCCTTCATTCCCTTTGTTATATAAACAGTACGCACACCCCATTATACCCATTACCTTCTCCTTCTCCCTCTTTCCTGTGCCCTCCCCCTCCACGTTGCTCTTAACAGTGATGATGAGGCTCAGATGGGTATTGGACTGCAAGGCCTTGGCAACAGCACCACCAGAACGCCGCCTTGCCATGGTGACACAGGTTTTGCTGTGTTGTTGAGTCATACAGCCGTTAGTTTATGTCAGTTGCAGCGCAAAATGTCAATCCATTTTGCTTAAAGTTAACAGAGCTGAAAACTGGAAGGCGTGCGAGGGCTGTCCTTCTCCTATTAATGCTTTTTACTCCAAAAGAGCGCTAATCACTGAGTCTCTATACTACTATGTAATGATAACCAGAGGGATGTTTGTGTTACACGGTGATGCCCATCGGGAGAGAAATGGTGGAAAGTATAATATCAGGGAACGGAGATGAGGGGAGAGCAAATTTGGGGACCGGGAAGAGTGAAGAGATGTGAAGCAAGAGGAGAGGGATGGGACCGAACAAGAGAAGGAGAGAGAGAGGGGGATAAACAGTGGTTCATCACAGGTTAGAGTTACACCTCAGCTCATTGTCCAGGTGCGCTGGGCTCAGGTATCCTCTTCAAACCACCAACTGCTTGGCATCGCCGCGGTTACAGAGAAGCACAGGCCCCCAAGCCTCTCTTGTGTCTTCCATCACATTGTTTTTTTGGGGGGCTCAGTAAACTATTCAGAGTTTTCATGCAGCATTATGATACATATATGTAGACTGAGACTCTGACTTTCACAATGCTATGAGAGTTATACAGCAACAAAAACATAATGTGCATAAATGTCACACAACATTAAGTGCTTTTTTAATCATTGGGATTTTTTCTTGTAATTCAATCCCCCGATTGGTGGAAGGTGTTTCAGGCTCCTCGGTTTGATCTGCATGTTTGTTTGGATGCCTTGTGTCTAGTGTTCAGAGAGTAGTGAGTGAGTGAGTCTGTGTAACTGGTATAATCTGATTATGGTGACCTCCTTAGAGTGATGTCACAGTGCGTTTGTGTGTTGGAAGGTTGCTGTACTCATAGTCATTATAAGCCTTACCTGGCTGTCACCCTGATCCTGGATCAGTCTTTAGGCTCACAGTGCACACAACCCTTATTACTCCCTGTGGGTTTTAATGTAGAATTGTGTAGAAATGTAATCTTACTAATAACACACACATTTGTGTGGTCATTTAGGTATATGCCAGCTAATTAAAAACCTGAGGTAATTACAACATAATATCTATTTCATTATTGCATACACAGGATAAGTAGTCATGGTACCTGTGCTATACGTTACTGTCTGACAGCCACTGACACTTTATCCATAGATGTACAGATAGCATGAGTCAGCAGGAGCAAGTAACACAATACATCCCTGTTGATCACCTGTCTGTAGCCACAGAGAGACTCAGGCCTCTAGCTATGATTCTACCTTACACTTACAAGTGTCACGTGATTGCACTGCATGTGTGTTTCATACCATAATGTGTAATATGTGTCCTCCGCTATTGACAACTGATTAGATCCCCTTGGACCCTATTTTCGCTGGTGCCTTACCCATTATCCCTAAACTTCTTTGCCATCTTTTTTACTATTTAAAAAAAACGATCTACAAACGATCTACATCGACACGTTGTGAGCTTGTAGATTAGCTATTTGAACTATTTGAAAATGTGGTATAAATAGGGCCCACCTGTGTATAACCCTACCCCTAACCTTTTAATTCCACAGCCATCAAAAGTGATGAAACAAAAGCCTAATTTATACTCCGTACAATATGTCGTTTGTCACAAGAGACACTATTGTGCAATGTAGTATAAATGAAGCCTACGGTGGAGGAGTTGTTTCTGTGAAGGTTAACTTGTGAATGCATCAGTTATTACAGACAAAATGAAGACACAGCAGGTCTGACCGTACCTTCTGTTTTGATTGCTGTTACTTCAAATGGAAACCATGTTTGCACAGTCAACAATAGCCTGAATATAGTACCAGTCTGTCCAAAAGCAGGATTGTCCGGTCCATCGCTGATCGCTCAGTAAAATACTTATATGGGAGTTTTTTTTAAAAGACAAAGAATGGACAAATGTAGTTGCAATACGTTTACATTTCTCCACTTCTTTGTCTGGTAGCTGAGGGAGACTAATTACTTATTTGTACTCTGTCTACAAACCATGTAGTTCGTGGAAAATAACAGAATTTCAGCTGAAAGATATGGCAGGAGTTCAGCTGAAAATCTGTTAATTTCTTCAAGCAACATGGCTGTACGACAAAGTAAAAAGAAGGAAGTATTACCACAACACAGGGCATCAACAACAGCACCACACTGAAGTCCTGTTAATAGCTATTTATCAGATTAGTAAGGTGAGATATGCTTTAAGAAAATGCTCAGCGTGTGTGTGTGTGTATGTGTGTGTTTGTGCGCGTGTGTGTGTGTGTGTGTGTGTGTGTGTGTGTGTGTGTGTGTGTGTGTGTGTGTGTGTGTGTGTGTGTGTGTGTGTGTGTGTGTGTGTGTGTGTGTGTGTGTGTGTGTATGTGTGTGTTTGTGTGTTTGTGTGTGTGTGTGAGAGAGAGAGAGAGAGAGAGAGAGAGAGAGAGAGAGAGAGAGAGAGAGAGAGAGAGAGAGAGAGAGAGAGAACATATTGAGAGTGATTGTGTTGAGGAAGAGATTAGTGTTGTGGTTAGTGCTGGGCTGACTGTTAATCCCTCAGAGAGACAGAGTGGTAGAGGGCTAGACTGTGACTAACTAGACCAGCGCAAGCTAGCAGCGGGACTAGAACACAAATGGAAGGAGAGCATGAGGGAGAGAACCTGTCTGCCAGCCATTTCTAATAAAAGCTTGAGCTTTAATTAAATGGAGGTGTCTCCTCCCGAATGAATGGTTGACGTTTCCATATGGGGGATAGAAATGTATTGTGTGTGTATATATACTTATACATTGAGTTGTGTACAATGTGTACTGCTTGCAGGCTATGGGATAGCCTGTAGTTTTGTTTGTGTGCAATGGCTGTTTGTGTTTCATTAAGCGTGTCTGCATGCTTAGTGCAAATGTATGTATACACATGTTAATATGATGTGTATGGAGGTGGGACAGAGGATCACTGTGGCACGGCAGCAGAGAACAAACATACATGCATGCATGCATGCACGACACGCACACGCATCCCACACAGGGGCGCGCACGCACACGCACGTACGCACGCACAGTCTCTCGCAGTCTCTCGCAGTCTCTCTCTCTCTCTCTCTCTCTCTCTCTCTCTCTCTCTCTCTCTCTCTCTCTCTCTCTCTCTCTCTCTCTCTCTCTCTCTCTCTCTCTCTCTCTCTCTCTCTCTCTCTCTCTCTCTCTCTCTCTCTCTCTCTCTCTCTCTCTCTCTCTCTCTCTCTCTCTCTCTCTCTCTCTCTCTCTCTCTCTCTCTCTCTCTCTCTCTCTCTCTCTCTCTCTCTCTCCGCAGCAGAGCAACAATGACCCCATTCTCACACAGCAGCTCGAGACAGAGTGAGAGCAAGGCTCACAATGGCAGGAGTCACTGTAGTGGGGAGAAGTTGGGGGGGGGGGGGGCATGAACGAGCGACAAGAGATGGAAGGAGCTAGGGCAACTGTAGACCTTGAATGACAGAGTGGAGAAATGGAGGAATGAAGGAGAGATAAATGGATGGATGGATGGAGAAACGGAGAAGGAATGCAGTGGCTCTAGAATAGGCCCTGGAGGTGGAGTTGGGGGAGGTGGTGGTGATGTTGTAAGTGGGGGATGGATAGAGAGAAAGAGAAGTAAAGGGTCAGTCTGATAGGAGGTCATAGCGTTCTGTGAGTCTGGCTGCTACAGATTATAACTAGCATTGTCAATGTGAGCTACACTTAATCACTCTCTCCGTGTCTGTCCTCCTTATATCAATAGACCTTCAATAGTAGGCGCTCACTATCGTGTCAAATTGTATGTAACTGAAGATGTAACCATCTGTGGATTACAGTATAATGGGGCCTAATTGGACAGGTTAATTCTTAATTGCTATTACAACATGGTACATTAAAGATTGTTGTTAATTGAATGCAAAATAAATAGCTCAAACAAGAGTATAAAGTACTGCATAGTAGATCAGCAGAGAGTTTCTGTTGAATGAACTGCATGAATTGCAGCCAGTCGTAAGGGAATATGAAATATGAAATGATACTTCTTGATGACTTGACTCAAGAGATAATGTGTACCGATTTGTGTGAGTGTTGGACAACATCTGTAAGAGAAAGTGTGTTTTGAAGAAAATCTAGTCAGGTGGAAATGGACGTGACCTATATGAAAAGTTGCGTAATGATCCAAGAAATCCAGGGATTTCTTTTTATTGTATGACCTTCAGTTCAGGTTTTATAGAAAGCGTTGATAGCGCCACCATGAGGCTGATTTGATCCAGTGGAGTCCGAGATTAGCTCTGCTCACAGACTCACAGACAGACAGATACACGGACAGGCGCACAGACAGGGGCAAAAACATCCCCATCTCCAGCCATTCTGAATGGATAATAACAGTAAAATATGAAGTTAAAAACAGGATAATAGGATTTAACAATAGACTGTAAAAACTGCACAGAAGACAAACACATTACAAGACAAAGTGCTTGCAGTTCTTAGCAGCTTTTTTAAAGAATCAACTGACTCTGCATTTTTTATCACCAGGGGAAGGCAGTAGAGTGGAGAACTGTGAATGCTCGGTCACCCTTCACTTTTAGCCTAGATCTTGGGACAATTAGAAGACCTGAGTTATCTCACAATGTCCTGAGGGCACAATAAGTCAGATAGTATCGGGGCCAGCCTGTGTAGTACTTTATACTGTATGTGATTAAAATATTTGTTTTAATCGATTCAGCAGTCAATGGGTAAGCACTTGCTGCATTCGGCATAAAGCATAAAGATTCATTCTTCTCACACACACACACACACACACACACACACACACACACACACACACACACACACACACACACACACACACACACACACACACACACACACACACACACACACACACACACACACACACACACACACACACACACACACACACACACACACACACACACACACACAGAGTAGAATAGATAAGGATGAGAGGGGGCCATCAGCTAGCAGTAACTGTGCTCAGTTCTATATTATAGCTTTCTGTTGGCTTTCCAAACACACTGACACATATTTGCAGCAACCAAGCTGTGTACCTTTGTACTGTTGAACTGCATTATGTACATTTACCTTTCACACTTTCAGTTTAATAATGTAAATCTACATTACCCAGTCATATAGAACCCACACTGTTTTATCATTTCCCAAGTTCTTTCAAAATGTACCTGGCTGTTAAAGGAGTAGTTCACCCAAAAAATAGTTTATTTCTTTACTTACTATTTTTTACTTTACTCACCCCATGTTGTCTTGAATACAAGGATTTTTGTTTATAGCATTCCATTATGGTGAACAAAAAATCCAAAAACGAATAAAATAATAATAAAATACTATGAGTTGAAGTAAATTGAGGCCAAGATTAACAGCAGCAAAACTATATCAAAAGTCTGGTTATAAACACCAAAACACAGCTCACAGTGTGATCCCATGATACTTCTATCCAGTCGTGGTATATCACTACTTTCAAAACATCACTTTATGTTGAAGCTTTTTATTCATTTCCGGTTTAAACCGTGACATGCACGAGTGAGGAACACACTTAGGTGGGTGTTTCCGTGGGGCTCAAACAGGAGCTCATTCACATTGCCAGGTGTGTGTGTCATTTGTGCATGAGATGATTTAGCCCGGAAGTAGTTAAAAAAGGTTTTAAAGGTTATCTTTTGGAATAGTAAACACTGCAAGTTGAAACGACAAGCCTTGGATTACGGTATACTCTGAGTGTAGATTTCACGTTTATAAACAGATTTGTTATATTGTTTTGCTGTTGTTAATTTATTCAATTAATCAAGTGCCTTCTTAATTTTTGGATGATTATACAAACAAAAAGTCTCCTTATATTCTTCAAGACATCTCAGGGTGAGTAAATGATAGAATCAGTGTTTGGGTGACTACTCCTTTAATTTAACTCTAAATGTATACAAAACAAATCAACCCTTTCAGAGTTAAACTAAGACTCGGGATTTAGCTGCGTAGGATTTTCAATGGAAACATGGATTTTTAATATGGGGAATCAAATTGAGTGTGCTTCTATGTCCAACTCATGCTGCTCTGTCGCCATACAGTGCAGTCCACAGGATGACCACAAAACTGGCCTTGCAACGTACCTTCCTCCATCTGTTAGCATCACATGACAAATGGCAAATACAAGAGATAGAATGCACACTCACACCCACACGCACGCACGCACGCGCGCGCGCGCGCGCACGCACGCACGCACGCACACACACACACACACACACACACACACACACACACACACACACACACACACACACACACACACACACACACACACACACACACACACACACACACACACACACACACACACACACACACACACACACACACACACACACACACACACACACACACACACACACACACACAAATACTGTACACTTTATTTTGCTTATAGCAACAGCAAACACACATATGAGTATATGTGTGACTTTCGTTCACTCAAAGAACACTCACTGTCATCTAAAAGGCTGTCCATCTGGTGGCTGCTAACTGCTAAATGTACACGGGGGAAAAAATCATCAGTGTTAGTTTAACTCTTGAGACCCGTACGAGGCCATTTTCACGCTATCTTAGTTAAATGAAGACTGAGGATTTGACGGTGTGCGCTGCTGTCAGAGCGCCATTGTTGCTGGCCGGCAGCCTGGCACGGGGAGTGGGGCGTCAGGCTCCGGGTGTCCCCTGAGCCAACACTTCTTGACCCACGGTCATTGTTAAGTCAAGCAGAGGACACTTCATTGAATCTAACAGTTAGACAGTGCACTGTACACAGTCAAATCCTCACTGTTAATTTAACTCTGAGGCTTGTTTCCATTTGTACACTCTAAGACAGTGGTTCCCAACATTTTCTGGATCAGGGACCACTTGGAAATCTTGATAGCGTTCACGGCCCACCCATCTGACCCACCCGTTCGCGGCCCACCCAAGTTAAGTGTTAAAGTGGTCAGATGTGTTGGCCGTGTGCATTTTCAGAGCATGTTTATTTTAATGATTTAATGATTGTGTTCCGGCGTGGATCAAAGGAACTGACATTCTATGCGTTAAGTCCTATTTATCAGTATCACAATGACATTTTTTTCCCTAAGTTTTAAAGAAAAAATACCATGTTATTTATAACATAGTATAACTATTTTTTATATTAATGTTATCTTAGTGTTGACAGTTCTTTGGGGGCCCACTTACAAATATGCTCATGGCCCACCAGTGAGTCCCCACCCACTTGACTTGCTGCTGTAAGAGTTAACACTCAAGGATTTTACAGTATATGCGCTAGTATCTACAGCCAAGGGGCAATGTTAGCTTGTGATGTTTCCTTCAATGCTCACAGTCGCCAGCAGAGAGGCTTGTGTTAATATGAACTACATGGTAACACATTTACACCATGTTGTCTTAGATCAGAAGACCATGCCAAGTAAGTCTTCTTTCAAGGTTGAGTGGGTTCCTCAACAACCCACTGAGATGCCGGGTACATTTCTAGTTCATTAATTTTAGATTGGTTAAAGGCATTGGTTGAAATGCAAATCAAAGCTAGAGTTTGGGATGTTTTGTCCTCCCTGTGCAGACAGCAACTGTGTTATGAATGGGTCTCTTGTGTATAGAGTTGGGCAATTAACTGAAAATATCTCGAAACCAAAATTTAGAACCAATAACTGACTTAATTTAGCTCATGTAGGTTAATTGAATAATTGAGAAGCAGGTTTTCTTATATAGCTCTTTTTTTTCTTTCTTATATATCAACGAAACGACACAGGAAAACGTTTTTATAATAGAGGATATGCGCATGCTTAAAGTGAATGGCACATCGAGTGGCAAATCGAGTGGCAAAGAAACATGCAAAATGAGTTTAACATTGCTTAATGTTGTTTAATGCAATCAGATATGACTTTTCTGTTTGGATGCATGGGCTGTCAAGGCCAGAAAGTATTTTTTTGACACTCAGTAGTCATTCCTGCATAACTTCCGGGTTTGATGATGATGTCACACGCATATCCTCTATTGACTAAATCTATTAGTTAACCCTGTGTTATACTACAAAAATAGTTCACAAGGCGTCGCATTGCAATGTGTTGTGAGCTTGTAGATATTTTTTGTAGCTATTTTCACTTTCTTTTTAAATAATCGTTCATTAATCGGAATCGAGACAAAAGTTTTTAATAATCGTGATATTTAGTTGTAGTCATATTGCTCAGCCCAACCTGTGTTACATATCGGGAACATCAGAAGAGCTCTACCATCCAGGCAAATTCAGCTGGGTTTCCTGGTGCTGATGGTTTGCATCACAAATAGACAGAAATAAATGATCACCCAAAATGGTTTGATTCAGAAGAGTATGTGAATTGTCTCAATGGGGAAACATTCTGTATTGTACAATATTTTACTATTATATGAGTATGTTGCGGAAGGTGGGAGAATAAAGTTGGTGCTGGTTAAATAATTGTTTTTGTAAAATATGCTAAATCTGTCCCAATTCTCTGTGAATTTCCATACCCCAAATAATACCCCCCTCCCCCCCCCCAACACACTCCACACAAAAAGAACCAAAAGTAAGCCGCCTTATTTAATACCTCCATTTCTTCTGAGGGAGAGCCTGCCTGGTCACACGAATCTGGCAGCCGCATTTGTGTGGAGACAAAGTGAATAGCTTGAGGGTGAAACTGTGCCACTGCACAGTGCAGGATTAGAGCCCCAATGGCCTGTGGAGGTACAAGTGGAGCCAAGCGGGGGTATCAGTGACATGGGAGCATACAGTGCAACTTTCATATCAAAGCATGGGGTAATGGAAAAGACCCAAATATACAGTATAATAATGCATTCATGATGCATTGCCAAACTGTTACTTTTGGGCATCAGTCTTTCATATTAAAGACACAGAATCAACTCATAGCAAATAGTGTAGTAAAATAATTTTACATGGATATGTCAGGGGCTGAATCTGCAACTTTAATGTAATTAAAATCTTACTCAATAAAGCCAGCAATGGGCTGGATTTGGTCAATCTTGAACAGATGGACTGAATGTTACTTACATCATTACACACCGGTAACTAAATTATATATATATATACTTCAATATTATATTGACTCTTGATACCAGGACTGGTAGAGTGCGAGAATAGCTAAACAACAGTTTTAATGTCTTTTTTAGACTGAATATTATTTCTAAATGTGGACTGTAGAGATAAAACAGACCTGTATTTTGAGTAATGATGTAATGAACTATATATACTGTGTGTGTTTGTTTAATGCACTGTGATCAGCCTGCTTTTTTGCATGTTTGAGAGCAGCAGGGGGAGGATATGTCTGTCTTTCTTCTTGAAATCTCTTTTAGAGAGAACTATGGGAAAGGAGGAAAGCCAAAGAAAAAGACAGATACCTTATGAGATACAAAGACACCAGGTAGTACATCCTGCCAGGGAGATGACAAAACTTGCGCTCCCTCCAGTCATCTCTCTCCTGCTCCACCAACCCACGTCTATTCATCCTCTCATTACTCTCTTTCCCATACCTCCCTTCCTTTTCTGCTCAACCTCCCCAGTCACTCTACCAGTTTATTCCCATATTTCATCCCTTCCTTCTGCCCTCATTTCTGTCACGCCCTTGTTCCCTTTCCTCTTGTCATTTTTTTCCCTTTCCTCCTACCATCTCTTTCATCTCCGTCTCCCCTCCCCCATTCCTCATCTTCAGATTCCCTCCATCACTTTTGACGGACCCCCCCCTACCATTCCCTTACTCTACTTCCCACATTATAAACACACACTCTACCTCTCAATTTATCACTGTCTCCTTCCCCCTTTTTCTTCTTTTCTCCATCTCTCTGTTTCTTTTCCCCTGTGTGGTGTAGGCTGATCTGACCCCAGTCAGGCTGGCGACAGCTGGAATGGCAGACAGTCAGGGAGGGGGCACCAGTGGAGAAGAGGGAGGGAGGGGGGGTTATAAGAGGTAAGATGGCGACATGGGGATGGAGACGGGGTCTTAAGGGGTTGGTGGTAGGGGGAAAAGGGGTTTCTTTTTTGTTGGCAAAGGCTGTGATCCTTGAAGCAGAGGCAGGGAGGCACCGGCCCCGAGGGGCAGGGAACGGGCTGCATCAAAGATGGCTTCAGTCTCTTTGTACGTCTCCCTTGGCCCCCTACAGCCAGTGTATGATAACGCTATTGCTGATGATCACCCTGCCAGTCAATATTTGTAGTCTTCTGTACACCACAAACACCACAATAGTGATGATTGGGGGGGGGGGGGGTGTAAGCCACTGGGAGCCCTGTAGCACTAGAGGTAGCAGTTTCTCTATGGGGGGGTGGGGGGATCGGGTTGTTAGGAGCATGGGACCTGATTCGCTGACTTGGCGCCACGGCAACAGCTGTTCCACCCTGCGGGCTACACCTGTTCCTACAACGAGGGGAACAAGGGGGAGGAGGAGAGGCAGGGTGGTGAGAAAAGACAGAAACAGGAGAAAGGGGATCAAGGAGGGGATGCAGTCTGGGTAAAAGGAGGTTGAGGTATATGAGAGAGAGAGAGAGAGAGAGAGAGAGAGAGAGAGAGAGAGAGAGAGAGAGAGAGAGAGAGAGAGAGAGAGAGAGAGAGAGAGAGAGAGAGAGAGAGAGAGAGAGAGAGAGAGAGAGAGAGAGAGAAAGAGGAACATGAGGAGCTTTACGGGGACAGAGGGGTACTAGTCTCTTTTTTCTTTGCTTCCTAGCTTCATGTATGTCAGAATGTGACCTCTGCTCTTGTTACCATAACAACTACTTAATGACACAGTACACTTGGCTTTGGCCAGAGTAACATATTGCAACATAAGTCAAATGGTTGAGCTTCTACAGTATGTGTCGACCCTCTTACGTCATTCTACAGTATCAGTTGAGCCGTGACGCGCTACTAGGTGGTATAAAAGAAGAGAATCCGGTTTTGGTATGGCACACAGTGAGGTATAATTGTTGTCCTTGGCATTTATACGTAACTGACAATGACTCACAAACAAAACTCTTTCAGTAGTGTCTTGCTCACGCTCACCCTTTTTTGAAGCTCTTTCATAAATGCATACAACAAAAATATCAAGCAATGTGGGGGGAAGAGAATCTGCATGCACTGTGGAGGGAGAATGTCCCTATTCTCTGTAATAGGTATTTGATAATGCTTTGATCACTAGATTTGTCTGGTTTCCAGGCTAATCACTGATTTCACGCACGCACGCACACACACACACACACACACACACACACACACACACACACACACACACACACACACACACACACACACACACACACACACACACACACACACACACACACACACACACACACACACACACACACACACACACACACACACACACACACACACACACACACACACACACACACACACACACACACACATATATATATATATACATATATATACATATATACACATTGTGTGTCACAAACAAATACAAATATATAAGTCTCTCTTTCCTAAGTGTTTTCCTGAGATACTAAGTATATTTCCGTTTCACGGCTTTGTTTTGGGTTTAAATTGCACCAAGTGCCACATCACCCCTAACTCCCACGATCAATGCTCTTTTTGCCTGGTGGCAGGCAGTGGGCTAATGTGTCACCTATACAGAATCCACTGACCAACCTGTCTGGATGATCATTAGTCAGGGTGAAGTCTGTGTAGTTTCTCTTCTATCAGCCCCATGTTTAAACAGTGACTCACATTTCTCAACACTGGGCTCGGGTCAGGGTCCAAGGATGAAGTGATGGCTAGGGGGGAGTGTGGGGGTGTCAGAAAACTGGATTTTCTGGTTGTTCAGCAGGTAGAATATAGTAGTATGTGGGCAACATATCTTTATAAGTTAAAACACTTGCAAATTCTCTAAACTTGACTGTGGTCGGCTGTGTGCCTTTTTTTCTCCCATCTACACCAAATCTCTTGGAAATAGCTGATCTACAAGCCGATCTAGAGGCTCAACGCGCCATGTTGTTGTGACTTTCCGACGTGTTGTGAGCTTGCAGATCTGCTATTTTCGGTTCCTCCCAAAATAGGCATGCTAGGGTTAAATGGTTGCCTTTGTTTATTTTGCCAAACAAACATACCTGGAATGTGTCCTTTAACCGATTCTATGAGGAGCAGTGGACAACAATTCTCCAACAGCGTTTGGTCCAAATTATGAAATATTCCACATTTAAATCTGACATGGAAAGTGGTCTGTCATGCCATGCTTTCTGTTTATGATAAAGAAGATGGTTTGTTGACTGTAAGCAAAGTATATTAGTATAGTATTGTATCCGCTATAAGTGTGCCTCAGTGTTGTACACTTAGTGCTGAGTGCATACAGTACACATTGATCCAACTGATGTGTGATAAAAATGCTGGAGACAATGAATACACTATACTGTGTTGTTGGTGTTGTTATACAGAAGCTTTATAGGTATGCTCTTTTGCTTTGAAGAAAACATGTCTTCTCAGGCCGTGAATGTAGCGAGACATGCAGTGGAGGCAGAAGCCTCGGTTTTGATCACATGACACGTATTGGTAAACACGCTTGCACTCTCAGTCTCCCTATGTCTCTTAAATCCCCTCCTCTCTCTTTCTCTCAGCGTCACTCCCTTCAGTTCTGTATGTTTTTGCATTAGTCTTTCTGCCCCACCTCTCTCAGCATCAGTCCTTCGTTCTCGCTGTCCCGGGCCATATAGATACGCTCCCTACATGCTGAAAGACATACTTTGAAGAGTACACACCCCACACAAACACAACATAGTCTTTTCTAAGACACACACACACACACACACACACACACACACACACACACACACACACACACACACACACACACACACACACACACACACACACACACACACACACACACACACACACACACACACACACACACACACACACACACACACACACACAGCTGTTCATAAGAACTAGTTCTTTGCCGTGAACGAACCCGTTCACTTCCTGAAACTGTTACGTTCACGATTTCGTTCATGGACCCCCCCCCCCCTCCCCCGCTCCACTCCGCACACGTCACACACACAGGGGGACGGGAGGGCGCGGGCTAAGCTCAGACCTGTCACCGTACCATGCGCGCTGTTTACCGCGCCGCGCTCAATCGCTGCCGGCCGGAACCGGAAGCGCTACTAAACGAGAACTTGAACAAAACTTTTGAACAAATCATTGCCGTGGATATGAAAGAAATCGTTCGTTCACTGAAATGAACGTTTTTTCCCACCACTAGTCCACACTACACAGGCATGGAAACACATGCATTTTCACTGGGACATATTCATTCAAAAGTACTGTATACCAGAACCATATAGAATGGATTGCGTGATCTCTGTCTTGCTATAATTATCACAGAGGACGTTTTCCGTGCACAACAAGAGGAATACAGCTGGTAGCCTTTATCGGAGTCCCCGAGACTCATCTCCTAGACTCCTAGTAAGGTAGCGAGGGTGGAAAGTGGGCGTAGGCTTCCACAGCTTTAAGACCGGAGTGCAGAGTCTAGGAGACACACCTTGATCATGTGAGACACTTCATTGTGTGTGTGTGTGTGTGTGTGTGGGGGGGGGTGCGTGCGTGCGAGTGTGTGTGTGCGTGCGAGTGCGTGCGAGTGTGTGTGTGTTAACGAGGACACCGCTGTGTGTATTGCCTCTGTACGCCTCCCTTTGCATACACCTGTAGATAAGCAAGAGAGAGAGCAACCCCCACCTTGCTCCCAGTGCCGTGGACTGTGTACACTCCAAATATTTCCATAGCCTGCCCTCACACGGAAATATAGGAGGAAGTACATGGAGAGAGAGACAGAGAGAGAAAGAGACAGAGAGAGAAAGAGAGAGAGAAAGAGAGAGAGAGAGAGACAGACAGACAGACAGACAGACAGACAGACAGACAGACAGAGGTTTAGAGGTTCAAGGCCATTGGTGAGAATTGAGCAGGAAAAGCAAACTCAGCTGAGAATTGACCAGCAATAGCAAACTCAAAGTTGTCCTTGACATAAGCGTTGCGATGTTTGAACACACGCACACGCACACGCACACACACACACACACACACACACACACACACACACACACACACACACACACACACACACACACACACACACACACACACACACACACACACACACACACACACACAGTGCACTCCAAGGCAAGTTGCATAATGTACATCTAACAGAAACCTGAATAGCACTTGACCACACCTGCTCTGTAAACATTATGGTGTACACGCACCTTTTAAATCTACTCTAATATACATGCCTTGTTTGATCGCGAGGTTTCTTTTCTTATCGTGGAATGTGAGGAAACTGGAATACATGGGACATTTTTCTGGCAATCAACATTGACATTTAGCAACAACAGCATGTTCTGTTGTTCTAGTGCAAGTCAGCTTTCGTTGCATGCTGGTGCCCCGCACTGAAAATAGCCTATCTAAAAGCTCAAAATATACATAGTTGTTGTCGTACTACAAAGTCTTGTGACAAATAATGAATGGTAGCACTTCAAACAAACATACTATTAACAAGCATTAATTAATAGTTAATAAGATACTTATAAGTCAAATCTTTATATTAAATATTAAATATCTAAATACTGAATCAAGCAACTTAAAAACTGCCTGGGGTGCACACTAAAGCTAGAGTAGATGTTAAAATCACCCCGAAAGTGTTTGAAAGCGAAATATCCCTTTAAGCAGTGTATAAACTGTTAACAAGTGTCTTATAATCACTTACAAATGTAATATAACACTAAACATGTTCACAATGCTATTATTAAGACGTACATAGCCTTAACACATAAGGCTAATAAGCATCTTGTAAGGACATTTTCAAGTTCCTTATTAGCTATTATAAAAAAATGATTAGGTTAATAAGCATCTTATATAAGGACTTATAAGTATCTTATTAACTGTTAAGTAAATGCTTGTTAATAGGATGTTCGTTTGAAGTGCTACTGAATGAATTAGCCATAAATTACCTAAACTCAACTCTTCATATTATTATGCTAAATCAACGTGATGGTATCCAATCGAGACATTACTTTAAAGTATAATTAATAATATTTACTAAACCATACATTCCAGTTCAAAGCGTACTCTTAAGATAAGGACCTATCCATAACATTTGAAATAAAGTGGAATACAGTTCTTTTTTTGTTTTTGTTTTTTACATGTATGACACAGTCAGTTACCCAATCCTCTCTACAGAAGGATCAGAGGTCTATCACTTACATCTCATATTAAAGGAACACACGTTGCATTTTAATGTTTTAAAAAAAATAGCTTACAGTACTTGGTAGTTATGGATTATGGAGAGGTGACCTGAGGGCTAAAGACCTCACGTGATAATCCCCTCTAGGGCTAGACTGCTGCCGTCGACTCCCACTTAACCTGAATTACAATTACTCAATAACCTCCACTACTGTATCGTCTACTACTCTGTAGGCTACTACTGTAGTACAGTACAGTATGTGTGATGAGATTGAAGTCGCCTCACTGTGCGACAGTGTAAGTTGTCCTATGTGGTCTATATGGTTTGGTTTGCAGTATTCAGTATATGGAATACAGTACCCAAGAATAATAAACACACAATTTGTGTGAATTATTATTCACTTCAACAAATGGAATACATTTAAACTTGGTGTTAATGGCTCCGCTCTTTAAGATTAAAATTATTATTATATTTTGCTTAGCAGCATGATAGCAAAATCAGGAAATGCTGGCCCGGACGGTTGGCGTAACTTTCTGGGCACCTAGCCTGGTAATCTAGCCTGATTCGCGTAACGCTAATTACGCTATGCAAAACCCCCCACAGGTATACAAGAGCGGGCCCATAGCAAGACATTTAATCAGAATAACTTGAGTCGTGCAAACTTGAATGCATTTGAACATTAAGAGCCATGCACACTTGAATTTCAGTTCAACATTCAGTTTAAACGCGAGTAATGCAAGACTCTGAACTATAAGGTGGAGGCTGGGGTGGTGGAGGCAAGTTTTGCCAGCAGCAGCAGGAGTGTGTGGCAGCAATTGAAAAGCAGAGATCCAGTGTAGGAGGAAGTCGTATTTAACGGACCACCTTGTTGAGGGAATGAGGTGTGATTGATGTGTAGGAAAGCGTGGCTGATTGAAAGCAATCAGCAGACTGACAGCTGATTACAGCTGAGCGTATGCGACTTCCGTGCCCTGCATGAACTAACGTGATGCTTCATTTGTATTTGAATACTATTAATGAATGTAATATTGTCATGTCATGATAATATTACATTCATTAGTAGCCAAGTACTGTAATTTAATGCATTACCATCCAAGTTTGCAGTTATAAGAGTGGGTGAATTTATTTTTGTACAAGTTCAAAACGCTATGCAGTTTCAAAGAGTCGTAAGAACAGAGAATAGATGAAGCAAAGGAAACAAAGTCAGATAGCAAGACACAACGTCAGATATGGTGCATTTTCTAAATAGAGATAAGTGAGGCTGAATACCACATTCTCTTGTGCAAGACAACACATTTAGCAGCAGATATTGTGTCATAGGTTTGTGCAGAGATAGCACCAGTACAGCAGGATTGGAGTGTATTCAAGGTAGTGACAATGCCTGTCATATTATTATTGCTTTACATCTACAAATGAGTTACTATGTCTATTATTTAACATGATCATTTAAAAGAATGTGAGCACGACTAAAGTCTCAGGTTTCTTACCGGGTGCACAGCTCAGAATGAGTTCATATAAGCACAAAGATCACGAGCAATGACAAAATGTCCTTTAGGTAATTTTTATTTTAGTAAAAAGGACACTTTGTGAATGCGGGTGATCTTTGTGCTTATACTACATCAACCAACATACCATCTCTGTTTGCCCCCATCACTGTCTTATCTCTTTTCTGTCCCTTTGCTCCCTATCACCCCCTCCTCTCCCCAGTCCTCATCCTGGAGCCGCTGGACAGGGATGATCTGAGTGGTAAGACGCTGAAGATTACAGACTTTGGCCTGGCCAGGGAATGGCACCAGACCACAAAGATGAGTGCAGCGGGGACCTACGCCTGGATGGCTCCAGAGGTCATCAAAGTCTCTCTGTTTTCCAAGAGCAGTGATGTGTGGAGGTACTGCTCTGTTTACTGTCTGGACACTTAAGTGTGTGTGCTTTTGAATGAACTCAGGGCTGGCTTCTTATGCTTAAGTAACATGAGACATTAAAGGTTATAAGCTAGCAACACCCAAGTCTACAATCACAGTTTTTCCACACTCAAATTGAATGCAGGTGTTTATTCATCGCTATCCTCTTTTGATATGACTAACCTTGGTCATTAAGTCTCTTACACAACTGAATACAATTTCGGTGACAGGTGCATTGGTGGAGTAGACAAGCACAATCCAAGGAATCAAAAGCACCTGCACTGTCCTCATTTGCTCAATAAAGATACATTTGATAGGCAATGTTTCAATCAACGACTTTCTTTGTTCAAGGACCTTCACGTATGATATGCCTGAAGATGGTACAGAAATGTTGTCTGTTAAATGTATCTTTGTTGAGCAAGTGAACAAGTGTGTGGGGGTTTTCGACCTTTCTGGTATTAAAATGACAAAGTAATTCGAAGGAATATCCAATCTAAAATATAATTATTGTTATTCCTGCAATATTGTTACAGTGACAGGACTACAGTATAGTATAGTAGTGATGTCATCTATAGACGATTCCTGTAGCTGTTCTATAGACATTGAATAATGGAATCATTCCTACAGTAGAAGACTTACACTATGACAGAAGCCAGTATGGTTTTACTGGGATATGAGCATATTTTCTGATTCAGAGTCAGTCACTAATTCCATTTGAATGGACCAACTCCAAATGTTTCACCTCCTGGCATCATTGTGTTGTAGTGTTTGTAGATATTGACTTAACTGTCTAAGATCATTGGAATAGCACGATGTGAATTATTACCAGTGGTAGACAAAGTACTCAACCCCAGGACTTGAGTCAAACTACTGTATAGACACTGCTGGTCAAATATTACTCAACTACATGTTAAAGTTTATCTGTCAAATGTATACTTGAGTTAACGTACTGGATTACTTGCTTAAAAATATACTTAAGTATTCAGTACAAATTACAAAGTACATTGTTTTTATATCAATGCATTGTTGTGTTTTAATGTAGACATTTTCCAAAACAATTCTAAGAATTTCCAGACATATATCAATATTAGTGAAAATAGCAGATCTACAAGCTCATAACGCATTGCGACATTTTGTGAGCTTGTAGGTCTACCAAGTCACAAAATACAGTATTTGTCTTTGAAATTAGTTTAATCAAATAAAAAAGTAAAAATATGAAGTATAGATAAGTAGATAAAGTGCTCCTCGGAGCACAGGTCTCCGCCAGGTCAGATACGTTATTGTGGCCTCCTGGTGGCGCTATAATAGGCCAATGTGAAAAGGGTGCCATTTATTCTTAGGTCGTTCACGGCAATCGGACACTGCATTCATGATTTGAAGCATTTTGTTCCAAAAATGTGTTTTGCTAAATTAGACCTGCTGGTGGCGCTATAACAGGCCAATGTGAAAAGGGTGGCATTTGTTCCTCGGCCTAGTGGGAATGTGCGTGTGAAATTTCATGGAAATCGCATGCTGCGTTCATGGTTTGAGGCAGTTTGTTCAAAACGGACCAATCCTGCAAACTTTGGATGGCAACCTTAACCAATAAGGATGGAATATGGGAAATCGGACAGATCAGGGTTGATCACATGACTATAGAGATACTGTGTACCGATTTGCATGACGTTTGGTTAAAAACTGTAGGAATAATGTGAAAAAATGGGTTTTGCACAAATCGGCCTCCTGATGGCGCTATAACAGGCCCATGTGAAAAATTTGAGGCAGAGGTTCTGAATTGGCATCCAGGGAGTGTGTATGCACAGTTTCGCAGCGACCGGGCCAACGGTGCCGGAGATTTGGTGGTAACACACGGACACACGGACGGACACACGGACGGACGGACACACGGACGGAGGGTAAAACATACTCTCTCGCCATGCCTTACGGCCTGGCGGAGACAAAAAGATTAGATTATCACTGTATCAGAGCCATATAAAAGGTCCTTAATGAAACTCACAATGTGCCAATACCATTCCAATGTGCCATATCCATCTTATGGTTTACTGTCAAAGATATTTCAAGCCTGTTCAATGCTTACTTGCTCATCTCTCTGGCTTTGTGATGTTCCCTCTCTCTTTCTCCATCTTTATCTCACTTTCTGTAGTTTTGGAGTGTTACTGTGGGAACTGCTGACGGGAGAGGTTCCATACCGGGAGATTGACGCTCTGGCAGTAGCTTATGGTGTAGCCATGAACAAGCTAACCCTACCTATCCCTTCCACCTGCCCAGAACCATTTGCTCACCTCCTGGGAGGTAAGCAGATCCTCACCAGGTCACTTACATTCACTCTAGATGATCAGAGCCAATTGGTTTGTGGTAATATTGTATTACTTAGACCTCAAATGGTCAGCATTAATCATGTTGGAGTCTTTTATTTCCCTGCTGGGATCTACAGTATGAGGGAAGATGGATAAGGAAGGGCCCCCATGGACAGTTTGAGTATTTATTTTTCTTTTGTGTCATGTACTATTTGTTGGTTCTTAGATTGGAAATCTAAGAATCTAAGATCGATCTAGGTTTCCCAAACTTTTTAGCTCGAGACCCAAAAGAGAAATTTGCTCGAGACCCAATCTAGTGAAAATAGCCTATCTACAAGCTCACAACGTGGCACGGTGTGAGCTTGTAGATCGGCTATTTTATTTTCACTACTCCTTAAAAGGTTTTTTTCTTTCTAATTCATGGAATTTCTTTGATTTGTTTACATTTATTCATGAAATTCTTTTGAAAAATGTTATAATTTTTATAATAATTCTTTGTTTTTGTGAAAATATTTGGAAATAACTAAAAAAAATGTAGGAAAGGAAAAAGATTTAAAGGGATATTTTCTCGTAACCCATAAAAATGTGTCCGCGACCCAAAAGTGGGTCCCGACCATTGTTTTGGAAACAGTGCTCTAGACGCACACCTGCACTAAACACTAACCTGACTCCAAAGCTGCTTTCATCAGATGTCATCATTCACAACTCTTGCAGTATCACTGCGTACTGTCAGCCCGAAACTGTCAAACTTCAAAGTCACCTCCTTCTGTTTCCCTCTCATGCTGTTCCTAAAGCAAATTCTCACCCTTAATACTGTGTGTCTTTTCTCTCTCTCTCTCTCAAAAAACTTTTTTTTTTTAAATATCGATTTTTTTCGGCAGTATATCGATCATTTATCGCGGGAGAAAGTATCGTGTCCCACCCCTACTTGCCATATGTCATCCACTCTCCCGCTCTCCTGTCTTCTCTCGTCCTGTAAAGCTTAATTGTGTGATGCTATTGAGAAACCAGGGGAATTACAATAACAAGCTGTTGTGTTTCAAAACAAGGCAGCTTTCCCCCTCCCCTGCGGCCGGTAGCTTCCTTTGGATGTCCATCCCTTGTCTATCAAAAAACGAACACACTAATGAACAGACTATGGCAAGCCAAAGAGAGACAAACTTAGATTTCGTTTTGTTATCATGTCAAATGTAGAGAGGTAGGTCATTTAAATGTACTTAGGAATTAAATGTATTATTTATTCATCATTAGTTATATTTATTAAAATTCTCACAAATCTATACTGGCCAATTAATCTGAAATCCCCCCAAAATATCTTAAAACATTCACCAAGGATTTATGTTTCTACTGGATGTGTGAGATTATTGGTCTGGTAATAATAATAATACATTTTATTTATAACGCACTTTACATTTTTGCAAACCTCAAAGTGCTACAGGGTTTAAAAATATGGCACAAAACAGCAAAAGAAACCAAACAATTACTGTATGTGGGACCCTGCTAGGCTAAAGGGTAAAAAATTGGTAAAATCAGGGCATAGAAAAAAAGGCCCAAGAATAACTAAGAAAATGCTTTGTTAAAAGGGTAGGTTTTTAGTCCAAGCATCAGTGGACTGTGGTGCTCTCAGGTGTTCGGGGAGGGCATTCCACAGACGTGGGGCTGTAGAGCAGAAGGCCCGGTTGCCTATGGTGCGGAGCTTGGTCATGGGGACAAGGAAAATGTTGGTGTTGGAAAAGCGGAGACTTCGAGTGGAGGGTTGTGGGGCGAGGAGTTCTTTGAGGTAGGGGGGGGGGGCATTGCCGTGGATGCACTGATGTGTGAGAAGGGAGATCTTGTATTCAGTCCCCTCTTGCAGGTGTGGCAGCCAAGGATACTGTCAACTCACTACTAGGGCACCGCAGTGCAGTCTACCCCCCATCAATAGTCCATTACTAGCTAGAGTTTCAACAGTGAGTCTCTACTTACAGAATGACAGGCTAGAGTGACATTCACTCTAGCCTGACTTCTTGATGGGTTTACAGTTTTCACATTACATAGCTACCACATGTTTTTGCATGCTACCTAGATGCTACTTTGTCTCACCCTTTACCCAAGTCTGGTTCTGTTTGTGGTTTCTTCCCATTAAAAGGGAGTTTTCCAAGTGCTTGCTCATTGGGTCTATTAAAAAATGTGACTTGAGTTGACTTTATCTCTGATTGTTTTTTGCACACTCTTTCTTTGTTTTCTCTCTTGTCCAGAGTGCTGGAGCCCCAACCCCCACAATAGACCCTCGTTCACCAATATCCTGATGCGGCTACTGGCAATCGAGCAGTCAGCCATGTTCCAGATGCCCCTGGAGTCCTTCCACTCTTTACAAGAAGACTGGAGACTGGAGATCCAGCAGATGTTTGATGAACTCAGGGCCAAAGAGAAGGTGGGGACTCAGGAATAGTGTGACACATAACATGTATAGTCCAATCTGCTGGAATACACAATGGTGGAGGTTAAATTATCCAGAAATCAAATAAAGTCTGTCAGCTGCAACTGACAAAGTAATAGACCTCGCATAATAATGCCCTGCTGACTTATTATAACATGAATATTTGTATATAATCAAAGTCCCACTACCATTTGTACCAGATCATCTGAATCCTGTCTGGTGTAGTCTGGTAGTACATGGAAAACACAGACTAACCTTTAAACGATGAAGTCACACAACATATTGAGTTTTGAAGGAGTCTTACTCCTCACTCACTAGAGGTGTTTCTGCAAATTGGAATTACTTTAGCAATATCATATCGCCAACATCTCATAGGATTATTCTCCATCTACCCTCTCTTCTCCTCCGCCATCTATTCTCCTCTCCTTTCATCTCCTCTCCTCTCCTTCCATCTCCTATATCCTTCCATCTCCTATCCTTCCCTATCCGCGTTTCTCCTTTCTTTCCATCTTCTCTCCTCACTGTGTCTCTGCTCCTGTCTTATCCTATTGTCTTGTCTCCTTTGATGGTGTAGGAACTGAGATCCTGGGAGGAGGCGTTGGCTAGGGCAGCCGAGGAGCAGAAAGAGCAAGAAGAGCAACTGAGGAGGCGTGAGCAGGAGCTGGCTGAGAGAGAGATAGACATTGTGGAGCGAGAACTCAACATCATCATTCATCAGATGTACCAGGAGAAACCCAGGGTGAAGAAGAGGAAGGGCCACTTCAAAAAGAGTAGATTGCTCAAGCTGGGCCGAGACAGCAACTGTATCAGCCTGCCCTCTGGTGGGTAAAATGCAAAACTACAAGCATTGTTGCCGTTTCCTTCAGTGGAACAGATTAGAGATTACAGTAAAACATAAAAAAAAACATTTCTGCCTGTTCTGTAGAGCACAATTGTCTCAATGTAAACATCAATGTTGTCAGCTTAGAAACTATGGGTACACCACAGAGTTGAAATGATAACTCTCATCTCACAGGGTCCCCTCTTTTTGTTATTTGGAACAATGTGAAGCAAAAGGCAAACATCATTCATACAATAAAAGCCTTTCACCCTCATCATAATCCATAAAATAGTTTAATTATGGGGGTTTGTGTAAAATCCACCGCATCCAATCTTGTACAATTTAATAATTATTTCTTACTTATTTAGATGTTTGAAAATAACATATTTCTGACACGGTCATCCTCTTACATTTTGCTGCTTTCCTGGTTCCAGGCTTTGAGCATAAGATCACAGTACAGGCATCTCCAAGTGTAGACAAGAGGAAAGGAAACGAGAGTACCACCCCTCCTGCTAGCCCAGGAGTCATACCAAGACTGAGAGCCATAAGATGTAAGTACAGCTGGGTGTGTGCGTGCGTGCGTTTGTGTGTATACTTGTGTTACCATACTTGTGAGGGCCAAATATCCCCACAAGTATAGTACAATTTGAATCCTCACAAGAGAAATGGTTGTTCTTTTTTCAGATTGGATTTATGGTTACGCTTAGGCATTTAGAGGTTAGGTTTAGGGGTTAGGGTTAGAGTTACTGGTTAGGGTCTAAAGGTACATTCTAAAAGAGTATAGTGCACAGCGGAACGGGGGAAAGGATTTGTGAATACTTATTCTTTTTTCATTGTCCCTCAGTGACTCCCAGTGATGGCAGTAAGACATGGGGTCGTAGTGCTGTGTGCAAGAAGGAGGACCTGTCTACGAGCAAGAAGAAAGGACGCACATGGGGACCTAGCTCCACCCACCAGAGAGAGAGGGTGGGCGGGGAGGAAAAGTATGTGTACAATCATTAATACAGCCAACATTTAGAGATGATGATGTCTGCCCTTTATATTTGTTGTTGTTTCATTAGCAGCCATAACACTGAGCACTTTTCTCTGTGTCTCTGAAACGCTGCCAAAGTTGTGTTGAAAGGTTAACCCTATATGACCATTACGTCCTGCTTTTTAACTGCTACCGTCAATGGCTGTGACATCGTTCTTGTTCATCGTTCGCGTGTTTATGGCAAAACTTTATAGAAGAGAATATGGATCAGGTTGATGTAATGGTGGATATAGACCACATGGGCCGTGCCGGGCCATATTGATTATTGTTTCTGTTTATCAATGTTTATTATTATTAGTGATTTCATAATCGGTTTGAATTTGAGGTGTTCCTGTATTACATTGCCAGTTGAACTTGTCTCTCCCCGTAGACTGAAGTCACTGGGCGAAGGGTGCAAGGTGTGGTCATCCAGTGCCCCGAACCTGGGGAAATCCCCCAAACATGCACCCATGACAGCTGCTTTCTCCAGCCTAAATGAAATGGGTGAGTCTCTGTCCTTGTTATTATCTTCCTCAAGGAACATGAAATAAAACATTATGAATAATTATTAACTCCGCTTAGTTGAATGGTCGATTCGGTGGTCAATCAATCACAGCATTCTGCCTTGATTCCACTTTGAATCGCTAAACAGTTTTTGTTCTTATACTTTATACTTTGTCAAATTATTGATTTCTTTACTAAGCAGCCATGGGTGATTCAAACCCCTCATACTTTGTGTCGGGGTCCTGCTTTTGTGTTACAGTATATTGTATTAAAATTCTCCACCATACAGATTAGTTAAATTAAAGCTTTATTCACAAAAATGAGGTATGGATTGCAGCTTTAATTATGCTTCTGCATGTACACGCTTAGTTAAATGAACACTGGATTTTGCAATGTACAGTGTCTTCAATACTGATCTTTCTACTCCTCCTCTCCTTTCCAATTCCTCAGAGGAATGTGGGGAGTTTGAGGAATCGCCAGGCTCCGTAATGCCTTCAGACCCCAGCAGCAACGGCGCGGTGGAGGATACAGGATCTTTTTGGGGAGGCCTGGGCCCCAGCTCCTGTCTGGGGCCTGGAAGCCTCGGGACAGGAGTGGGCCACCAGGACTCCCTGCGTCGCTGCAGCCAAAGAAAGAAGAGCGATATGCTGCTATTAGGCTGTGCCTCTCTACTAGCATCTGTGGCCCTGGGACAGGACTTACAACAGCTGGGGAAATTACAGGTAAATAGAAAATAGGAATTAAAAGATAAGAAGAGAGACTGAGAGTATGAATGGCTCACTGTGGAAGAAGTGAGTGAGTGATTGGAAATATTCCCTTCAGTCTTCAGACGGAATTAAAGCTGCGCTATGTAACTTTACAGTTCTACCCCAGATTTAAACCTGGGTCTTCTGCGGAAGTACTGAAATGTTTAACTGAGCTAATAGAGCCTGCCTGCTTGCCCTGGGTGTAGCGTCCCAGCTGGGTATAAAGGAGGTTGAAGCTCAACTGATGATTTGTAATGGTTACTTTATTTAAAGATGGAGTGCCATGATATTTTTCAACCCTAAAACCTGATCATAAGGTATTATTATTATGTAAGGATTTTTTTCAAAAAAAAAAAGTGTACAGAAATTGTTAAAAAAAATGTTTTTATGTGGACACGCCTCCAGTTCATTAAGTATGCCTGGTTCTCACCTTAGCACCTCCTCCACCACCTTAGCACCACCCACCTGTCCTAGTCCCTCCTCCTCCTCATGCCCACACCTGTTGTGTTATGATAATGAGGGGGAGGGTATGTTTTTTGGGGGCTCTGTGATGTCACTATGCCCCTGTTTTTGGATTGGCACGTTTGACTCTCAAGGTTTCAGCCTCCAGGAAAAAACTCCAAATAGTCAGAGAAGACATGAAACACCATAAAACCACCAGCGGGGGCCTTAATGAAGTTCTATCAACCTCATAGACACATGAAAAACAGAAAAAGTGCAAAACCATGGCACCACCTCTTTAAATCAACGTGAAAACTGAAAGAAAAAGCATAAACATATAATCAATAAACTGTCATGACTCATAAAACACATGTCCCACATAACCAATAAAAAGCGCATATCAAAACCACAAATACAGCATTAAAGTACCGACCACAACAATAAAAACCCACAACAATAAGAGACATTCACCTTTTTCCCTCTCCAGCTAGGTGCTAAATAAAGTGGCATCCAGTGCTTCTCCAGTGGCATCCAGTGCCCATCCATCCATCAATAACAGTTCACTAGGAATCTCACTAAAAACAAATATATCAAAGTTAAAATCCAAAGTTAAAATGTAGGCCTAATTTCCATTAGGCCTACATTAGTTTGTGGCACTCACTTTTCCACTGTTTGGTCCGTCCATCTATCCAGTTTTCCACAGTTCCTTTATCTTGTGGCTTGTGCCAAACAAACATTTCTCCATGTGGTCTGGCTGCTGCTCCCCTCTCCCAGCTCACGTTGGACTGGCTTCAATAAGTAAGCTGCTCTCAGTGTGCAGGTGTGCTTCCGCTGCTTCCTTTCAAAATAAAGGTTCTCTGTCCTGGGTCCGTTACACTGGGTAGAAATAGAATTTTGACCTTCAGGTCACAATTCGTGTCAAACCAGAAACAGGATCGTGTCAAAGGCTGTGTCCAACCTAGACACAGGATCTAAATGTCGCAATAGAAGAGCAGGGAGACCAAACACAACCACCGCAATTATTTTTCTATTTATACATTTTTGTCCCACGATTTTTGTAACCCATTTCTTTCACCAAGTGCCAATTGCCTAAGCTTGTAATCCTGGGCGCTACTCTCCCTCTGCCAGCCTGGGGAGAGCCCCAAACTGAGCTCATGCTTCCTTCAATGCATGAGGAGTGAGCAGGCCGCTTCTTATCACCTGACAGGGGGAGCTTCCCTGGTAGGACGTAGCGCGTGGAAGGAACTAAAAGGACATAATTTGAACAGATACTCCAAAAACGTACTTAAGTACAGTACTCAAGTAAATGTACTTAGTTACTATCCACCACTGGTAATATTATATCATTATAGAAACAAGAAATTGTGCTCAGTAGAGCATAGACTTCCGCCGAGGTTAAAAAGTTTGTCTATAATGTGCCACAGTGTTTCTGGTGCCATGCCAATAGAACATCATGATGATGAACAGTTCTAAACGGACCAGTTAATCAGGTCTTCCTGGGCCCATGATAAAACCTTTATTTTACGTATTGTGGTGTTGTTAAGCTGTTCAGAATACTGTATGTGAATTTTGTGCCAGGCCACAGCCACTGCCAATCGGCGTGAAAAGTTAATCAGTTCTTCCTTGAGCCAGGACAAACCTTTCTGCCATGTTTAATGCAATTCCATTCAGAATTGCTTGAGTGCTAACAGACAGACAGACAGACAGGGGGAGGTAATTACCTTAACGATCTGTTATGTTGTTGCTGTGTCAATGTAGGTACTTCAGGATGAACAGGACTTCCGGGAGGAGCAGCGCAAGAAGAAGGAGGGTCTATTCCAGCGGACGGGACGCTTCAGACGCAGCACCTCTCCACCCAGCCGCAACCTTTCCCTGTCCCTCTCCCGTCACCCTGACTCTGCCCTCGCGTGCCTGGACCCCTCCCCCTCTGTCACACTCCTCTCCTTGTCGTCCCTGTCCGACTGCAACTCCACCAAATCCCTACTTCCTTCCGACCTGGAAGATTTCCCTTCCACACCTGCAGCAGGGATGAAGTTGCCCGTGGCGCCCCCTGCCCCTTCCCTCAACCCCCTCCTAGACCTAAAAGCAGAGAGCTTTAAGAAGGAGCCCAACCAGTCTCTAACCCCCACCCATGTCTCTGCTGCCATGGCCCTGAACAGGGGACACAGACGCACCCCATCAGACGGGGCAATACGACCCAGAGCGCAAACCCTGGGACACCGCAGGACCCCTTCGGATGGAAACATGCCCATGCCTCCTCCAATGGGGGTACCCTCTGTCACAACACACAAATGTGAGGGGCTTGGGCTATTGACAGGCTTAGATTTTAGAGCCTATTGCTTCTGATTAATCTGTCCATTTTGACTATTGTCTCTCTGTTGATGTTGATCTTCTCTCTTGTACCTCCGTAGGCACACAGGAAAACACAGATGTCCCTCGTCTTCCTGAACCCACCTCCATATTTCCAGTGGTACATCGACGCAAAGCCCCTCCACCGCCTATCCCTGACCCGGATCCATTGAGTCCCCTGGAGAGGCCCAAGACACTGGAGTTTGCTCCCCGACCCAGACCCACTCCGGCCCGGGTGAAAGCAGACCCCTGGAAGCTGGGTTCCCTTTCCCGGACCCTGAGCTCATCCCCAGGCAGCAGCTGTGACAGTCCGCTGGGCTCGGGGGACAGCAGTGCCAGCACAGCAAAGCCCAACTTGATGGACATGGACGTGGAAGGCCAGAGTCAGGATAGCACTGTGCCCATGTGTGGACAGCTGCAGGCTGCCACTCTCTGTGCACAGCAGTACTCCTAGTGAGAGAGGGAGGACACTTGTTTTCTTACGAGCCCATTCCAGGATCTCACCAATAAGAGTTGTTCCAGTCTCAGTAAGGACTGCTTACTGCTGTCTTAGCCTAGCAAATGCAGACATTGACATTTCCCCCATGCTCCAAACATCTCACCTGCTTGCCATGTTCTCATGCAGGCCCTTATTGGAAGCCAGCAGCGCGCCCCTCTATCTTAAGTGTATAACATGAAACAAAGTCTCAACGCTAAAAAACATTTACAGCGAAGCCTTTTCCCTACACAACCACCAATCTCCTATGCCTTACAGTGTGCTCACTGTATTCTCTATCCATACTCACCTACCTTAATCTAGCACTTACTCCCTCTTCAGAAGCCATCGTTAGCTGCTCCTTGTTCACTCTAGAAGCTCTTTTGTTTCGTTTTTTGTCTGCTGCTTTTCTCCAGCAAGATTTGTTTGGTTAATTAAAACCTTATAAAAGGAAAATAGCTATTGAACTTCCCAGAACTCCACTTTTAATGCTTGCCGTTTGTTCCTACAGTATATCCATCCATTTGAGTGTTGTGGTCATGTTTACCGGCAGTCCTTTCTTGTGCTCGTATTGTATCATTACATTCATCTTCCATATTTGTGCTTTACCACCTCTCACTCCAAAGCCTGGAATGCAGGGATAAACTTTGATTAGATTTCGTAGTGGGCGATAGGCCCACAGAAAACAGTGAGGTTGAACTAATTCTAATTCCACTTAAAATTCTTAAATGGTCAGTGTACTTGTTGATATTTTGCACGTCTGCAGTGTAGCAGTGTGTTCCACAAAACACACACCCACTTCCCACTTCACCCACTTCCCACTTCACCCACTTCCCACTTCCCGTCTCTCTTGTTCAGACCCATTAATAGTACCTACCTTGCTGCATCTTCCGTTTAGTTATGTAGCCATAGCTCAATAGTCTACCTATTCAAAGGGCAGCCCATACTCATCCATCCTGTAGTGTACACAGTAAAAATCTCAGTGTTAATTTAACTCTGAGAATGTAGAAAATGGTAAACAAAAAAGAAAAAGCATCAAAATCGACCCATGAGGGTCCCTGTCTTTCATCTCTGTATCTATACGAGGTATCGTATCACCCTCTCCCCCAAAGACTGTCAGAGGAACAGAGATAGCCACAGCACAACAGACTTCTCATATCCCCGCCCTTGTACTATAAATACAGAGAGTTTATTTTATCAATGCCTGAACTGTTCCTGTCATCACCTTTTAGGAAAGCATTTTCTATTCATTTAGCAAACCTGGTGTGTGTGTGTGTGTGTGTGTGTGTGTGTGTGCCTTTCTGTAATTCTACAGTGTTTTATGTGCGAATGAGCACTATTGTGCAATTATTTTAGTTTTCTGTGCATGTTATTAAGTATGAATGCGTTCATGTACACGTGACATAGGATGATGCTACACACATTCTGATATCTCTATCCATTCTTAATGTGACAGAATACATTCCCCACTAGCAATCGCTACCTACCGCTGTATGGAACTCATAACTACCATCACTTGTGTCAAGGAATACTGTTTTGAACCAATATTCTCCATTCTGCAGCTGTACTGAACATCACCATTTAAAAGCCAACTGCATCCAGTTTGTCTTTGTATGGACTATTGAATTTGGCACTGTGTGCTTTAGCCATGACTTTGACAAATCAACTTACTGTAGAGCTCTTGTTTTTCTGTCTCTGAAGTTGTTTAAAATGTGGATATGGGCACAGTGCTGCTGGAAGGAGCTGGAAAAAGCACCACTTCCGTTGTTGTCATTCTTTTTTTTTTTTACTGCACAGTAAGTCCACAAACGGTATTTAATTTACTGTGCAAATTTCTATGGGAATGTTTGCGTGCGTGTTTGTATGTGTGAGTGCGCGCATGTGGCTATCTGTGTCAGTGGGATGTGATGTGACAGTCCCATTGGTAGAAGGATGAGCCAACTCATTCTCCTTGTGTGGTTAAGAACACTCAGAGTATTTATTGAATTTATTGTTATTATTGAAATAATAATTAATTATTGTTATTATTATCTTCCCGGAATATCTGTATATATTTGTTAATATAACACAGACAAACCAAGGACAACCTAGGAAACTATTGACAGTGGCAGCTGTCTCAAATCTCAACCTGTGATATTTTTGGGTGAAATGATTACCGTAATAAGAACATGTGAAATGTGATGAATGATTGTCCTGAGAGACAATAAAAGAGGGGAAAGCTGCCTTTGGGTCTCTGGTGTAATTTATTATGTAATTATTATTATCATGTGATGTCCCACATAGCTACTATTAGTTATCTTTCTTCGGTTACACTGGATCCAGCCATATTCTCTTAGAATAGAGTGTGTTGTATATGTGCAACTGTTGGATAGGCCTATTTGCAGTCCCAGCAGAGCCAACCAGGAAAAAGGCTGCTGCAGTAACTAAAAATATCCTCTAGATGTCATCAGATATCCCAAACGATGTCATAACAGACAATCCATTCAAGTCTACTGTAATTCTACAGGTAATGTATTCCTACAGTGTTCTAATGTTTCTTCCTGGTACAGACAGTAGAGTTGAGTGGATTCAGGAAATGAAAAGAATGGGTATTGGTATAATGGAGTTAGTTCAGAGCACTCAGTGACATCAATCGATTTTGACAGATGACGTCATCTTTATGGATATCATACCATACACAAATATCTAATAATATACTGTCTGTTGGCACTAACAACCAGCATAGGGGAGGTAGTTATTTGCTGTACATACACTGTGAAGAGATTCAAATACAGTGCATGCATACACATAAAACATGCACACATAGACGTGCACGCACACACACACACGCACGCACGCACGCACGCACGCACGCACGCACGCACGCACACACACACACACACACACACACACACACACACACACACACACATTAGGGTGTGCTATGAACAAGGGAATGGTTCATCCTTCTATATCTTTTTCTATGCAACACCTCTCTGTTCCTTACCTCATTGTCAGGCTTGTCATCCCTTTCCCCCCCTTTCTTTGTTGTTGCTTTTAATAGCATCACCATGGAATTGAAGAGTGGTTGCTAGGTAACTGGCTGGCGTCTGGATGAGTGATTGTTGGTGGTCACACTGACAGATAGACAGAGCAGTTGAGTGCATAATAATAATAATAGTGTTATAATAGTGTGTGTGTGTGTGTGTGTGTGTGTGTGTGTGTGTGTGTGTGTGTGTGTGTGTGTGTGTGTGTGTGTGTGCGCGTGCGCGTGCGCGCGCGTGCGTGTGCGTGTGCGTGTGCGTGTGCGTGTGCGTGTGTGTGTGTGTGTGGTATTTTGACGCCAATTACAAATACTAATACTAAAAATGTATTTGAGATACAAATATGTATTTTGCATTTTGAAAATACTTTAAAATATATTGTATAATAACTGATGCAATGATTAGTCAATTCATAGATTGATTGCCACATAATAATAATTAAACTAAATAACAAAAATAAATTGATCATACAACCTAAGTGTTTGGAGCAGGCAAACACCACAAAATCCTCCACAGAGCTACCTCTACACCTGTACTTCACAGACACAAGGATACTGACCAGGATACTGACCAGGATACTGACACCAGGATACTGACCATGATACTGACACCATGGATACTGACACCAGGATACTGACCTGATCACTTCCAGCTGAAACAGTGCGACTTGTCGTGGTTTTCACAAGACACATTTCATATTTCACAAGACATTGTACTTGTAGATAATGGAAATCAATTGGCTGAAAATGCTTTAACAAGTCTTAACTTTATATTTAAGTCGCACTGTTTCAGCTGGAAGTGAAATTGTTGAAATTGTGAAATTCCCCTTTAACTGTTTTGAAATAGATTGGGAATTAGGGCATCGCAGTTGCGGCCACTTCCGGGTTCCACTGCAAAATACTCAATGCATTTTTCCCATTGACATTTCCAAAAATATTTATATCAATTAATTTAAGCCTAGAATCAAGCCATCCAGGGTCCTGGTGAATCATGACCATTAAACATTTTTTTCTGTGATTTGTTTAATTTTATATTTAATTCTATGATATACTATATTTAATAAATACCCTTTGTTTTGCCGTTTTCAAAAAAGTTTTTTCACAGAATCAAACGTTTTATGGTCATGATTCACCAGGACTCTGGATAGCTTGATTCTAGGCTTAAATTAATTGATATAAATATTTTTGGAAATGTCAATGGGAAAAATGCATTGAGTATTTTGCAGTGGAACCAGGAAGTGGGCGGGAACTGCGATGCCCTATACCTCTTGATTTTAAGAATGCATTTTAAAGACAAAAAGCGCTGCCCATATTTAACAGGGATTACTTTTTATCAATGTGCCATTCAAAGCTAGCATAAAGCAGGGGATGGAAGGAGGCTGGACACCCCACCATTTGGGCATCTGAGTATATAACAGATCTTAGAGGAAATCTATTATTTTATCAACATTGGATTGACTGTGCTGGTTGACCAGACAAACATCAAGTGGAATAATGCATGGCAACTACAGACAATAAAACTCTCTCCAGAGAGCAAATTGTCAAAATTCTATTTTAAAATATAGTAGGTACATGGAATTCTTCCAAATTTGTCAAACCTGTACAAATGGAAGCTTATACTATACTCCTCTATGTGCTGTTTGTTTGGTCACAGAGGACACAGACCATTATGTTTGTTTCATGTAAATTATTGGGCAACTTTTGGGAACAATTAAGTTGCTGATGTCTCTGTTCAAAGTGGAATTTACACAGAAATTGCTAAATATCATTCTGGGTCTCTACACGCCCCATAGTGAATAGTATAAACCTGTTAATAATAGCCATGTCCATCTTCAATTGTCCCATAAGGAGATGTTTCCACGGTCTCAGGAAATTAACACTCAGGATTTTGTAGTGCATTTTAGTACTGTTACAGTGTCACTGCCTTCATGTTTTTCACCATACTTCTTCCTTCCTGTCCCTCGATCTCCTCCTCCTGCCCTCTCTCCCAGGGACTTGTTTAGCTGGGCTGTCAGTGGTGACTGACACATTATGCCTAAGAGGGTAGAGAGGAGTGACATAACATGCACCATTTTAGCCAGTGGTGGAAGAAGGGTAACACTTTCTATGAAGGTCGCCTCTATAATGCTTTATAAGCTCCCTTATAAGGCATTATAATGCTCGTTATAAATGTTTATAATCATGTATAACGACTTATAACCATGTTTATAACGTATTATAACTGCTGGTCATAATGCATTATTATGCTCAGTGGAACAGCACATTATAACTACCCTAACTTAGTCAGTTGTAAAGGCTCATAGAGAAGTGCTATAATGTGTCATAACGCATTATAACCAAATGTTTATTAAATGGAATAATATCTTATAAACATCAATAATATGCTATAACATGACATGTATTATTCTGTTTATGTCCCAGTTACAGTATGGCTATCAATCAAAAATAAAGTCAATGCACCCTGCTATGATAATGTGATGAAGAAATGTCCCTTAAATTCATTGCTTATGTGTTTAACTGTCTTGTTGCAGTTCCAAAATGTCCAGTAAAATGAACAAACTCAAAACACACTGATATGGACTCATTCCTTCTCTCTACATCAAGCTATAGAGTATTATAATATGATACAAATGCTAATGACTTATAAAGAATGTTGTCACTTTACTTAAAGGTCACTACGTCATGCTATAGGGTATTATAGTATAATACAAGTGCTAATGACCATTAAAGAATGTTTCCACTTTACTTAAAGGTCACTACGTCGTGCTATAGGGTATTATAGTATGATACAAGTGCTAATAACCATTAAAGAATGTTTCCACTTTACTTAAAGGTCACTGTGTCGTGCTATAGGGTATTATAGTATGATACAGTGTCTAATAACGCATGAATATGTGGCCACTTTACTTAATTCAAAATATACTTAAAGTACCAGAAGTAAAAGTCCTCATTATGCAGAATGCTCCATTTCGAATTTATTAAAACCTTTTGAAAATAGCTCACAACATTGTAGATCAGCTATTTTCAAATAGACAAAGTACTGTATATATATAATTGCTAAATGTATGTTTTATATTAATAATCTAAATCTAAAAAGTAACTTGTAACTAAAAATAACTTGTAACTCAAATAATTGTAATTGAGTAAAAAGTACAATATTCGACTTTACAACTTTAAGTTTTAGTGGAGTCGAAGTAAAGTATTGGAAAATGGACACACTGAGGTAAAGTAAGAGTACCTCAAAACAATACAGCGCTTTTACTTTCCATCACTGTAATGTTACAGTGGTAACAGGTACAGAACAAGTCAAAAACCTTGGTATAGTCATGGACTCAGACCTAAATTTAAACAGCAACATTAACACAATCACAAAGTCAGCCTACTATCACCTCAAAAATATAGCATGGGTTAAAGGACTTATGTCTCAGCAGGATCTAGAAACGTTTCAATGTATTCATCTTCAGTAGACTTGACTACTGTAACAGTGTCTTTACAGGTCTCCCTAAAAAATCAACCAGACGACTGCAGTTGATTCAGAGTGCTGCTGATTCCTTACACTGGCAAATAATTGATTAAAAAATATTACTGTTGGTCTATAAAGCTTTGAATGGTTTTAGGGCCAAAATACATTTCTGATCTTGTGCAATATCATGAGTCATCCAGGTCTCTCGAGGTCATTTGGGAAAGTTCTGCTTTCTATCCCTAAGGGCACGGTCCCCCCAAACTATGGCTGCCTGCTGATGAACTAGCGGTTGTGCATGGTCAACGTGTTTTTTTGCAGCCAGCTAATTAAAAAAATTGCAATGAGGTACATGAGAACCCCATTTGAAACAAGCAATTAGGCTTTCATGGGCTTTTCAATCCTATTTAGTTGACCTTGTATTTAAACTGTACTGTGCTTTTTTTCTGCAAACTTCCAAATAAAGTATTAAATCAAAAGCGCATTCTGTCCCAATAACCAGTGACACACCTGTCACTCACTTTCAGGACCCTCCCTGTAGCCTGCAGTTGCTCTATCGTAAGCATCATGTTGCTTCCTGAGTCTTGGGATGGTCCGCCTTCGACTCACCCAATTGAACAGAGGGGGAAAAGCAGCATCTGTCTCGAGCATTTATCTGCTTCAAATAGACATGGCGTATAGAACGCATAAACACAAGGTGTGCGTGACACACAGAAAGATGCACAAGACCATCGAACCATGCCATTCCCATTGAAAAGCATTGGCAGAATCCACCCTCATAGGTAGAATAAAAGTGCGGTGTGACCGTGCCCTAAAACCAAAAATAAACGCGTGAAAGCAGCATTAGTTTTTATGCAGCACATATCTGGAACAAACTCCAAGAAAAGTGCAGGTCTGCTGCCACTCTTATTTCTTTTAAAACGAAATACCTTTCTGCTTGTCACTGCCTTTGATTGAGTTACTTTGAGTTTGTCTTCTTTCTCTTATTTTACTACTTTTGTTTTATGCGTCCTAATGTCATTGTATAATTGTGTTTAGTTTGCTTGGTGCTTATATTGAATTGCCTTGTTGTTGAAATGTGCTGTACAAATAAAACTGCCTTGCCTTGCCACTGATTTTAGCCCCAGCAATGTACATTATCACCATGAGTACTGAAAATGTGTGTAGAGAGAGAGAGAGAGAATTGAGATGGCGTGAGAGGGAGAGTTTTTGGGTGCATGTGTTTTGTTTCCCTCCAGCAGTTATTACCAACCGGATGCTTAAATATCACAGGGAACGGGAAGTACCATGACCTCAAACCACACCATTTTTCTGTTCGTTTTAAACTTTATTTCATATCTTCATTTACCAAACAATAGTGCATTCCCGGGCTAGCAGTTCAGTCCTCATGATGTTTTTGATGCCGAGCATTGAATAAAAGGTACTTTTCAGGAGAGGCAAGACAAATCTTCAAGTGGCAAAACTATAGCCATATAGCTATGATGTCTCCAGCTTCAGGCCCATTCAGTCATGTTCAATACAGGCAAATAAATAATTAAACAAAACTAAATCACATCATGTGGAGTTCTGTGCTGGATGTAGTACAGTATGAAGTTTCTCAGAGTTCTCCACATGACCCTTCCACTGGCTTTCCTGCATGTATATAAATGGCCACTTTATTGGGAATAAGGTTGAAAGGTCCTTTAGAGGGTTTTCAAAGGGCATTGCACATACTCTGAGCAGGTCCTGGATCCCCTAAAACAAGGGACATCATCAGAAACACCACAAATACAGATACAGTCACAAAGCAGCTCTGTCGAGAGCTCGCACAATTCTCTTTCCTTTCTCTTGCTTTCATTTTCCATTGATAAAGTAAAACAATAAAGTAAAGCTTTTCACAACCATACATTTTCTATTTGTGTTTCTTTTTTGTACAATTGTATCATTATATTCACAAAAACTACTGACATTTGACAAACATTTACCTCAAATGACATCAAAGGAAATAGCAAAAATAACACAGCCAGTATTTACGGTTCCATCTCTCTTTTTGTTGTGCTTTTAGTTTTGTTTGTTTTCAAAGCTACACTGATGCAGAGATTAGGTGTCTATCTCTATTAGCACAAAGTGTTGTCACGTTACGCTCACAACAACAGAATCAGAGTCAGTTGTACCGTTTATCATAAAAGAATGGACACACAGAGACCTGTGGTGGCCAGAACTGAACCTCGGGCTTGTTTAGTGTGCAGCTAGTATCACTAGAGATAGTGATACATATTGAGCTAGAATGACATAGCACATTGAGACAAAAACAAGATGGTGGACTGGTGCCGTAGAGACAGGACCATGGGAGGAAACCTATCCCCGAGGGGCCCATGGGTGAGTAGACCCAGCCCAGGCAACCATGGAGACCAGCCCTGCAGGTGCCATTCTGCAATGTTGTTGGCTGATTTAACTCTCCTGGGATACCAGAGGCTTGAACCACAGAGACATAGATGGCGAGATAGAGAGAGAGAGAGAGAGAGAGAGAGAGAGAGAGAGAGAGAGAGAGAGAGAGAGAGAGAGGGAGAGAGAGAGAGAGAGAGAGAGAGAGAGAGAAAGATGGAGACTATGACATAGGAGAGAAAAAGAGATGAGCAGAAAGAAAGAGAGGGAACCAGGAACACAATGAACATGAAAGAGGGAGAGCATTGAGAGAAGGACAACTGATCTTGTTGGACAATTAAGACGAGCAGCCCATAATTACTATCCCAGCGTCTTCACTGTGAGAGCAGCACGGCGCTGCAGCTGTTTTATTGGGGCTGATGGTGGCCTACTTCTCTCTCTCCACTGGAGCCCCTCTGCATCATACTGGTTTCATCCACACATGGTACCATCTCTCCAGAGTCCCATTGACACACTTAAGTCCCTATTTTCCTCCTATCAGGTCACAGGAAAACGGGGAGGGAGATCCTTTAATGCATTTGATTTTCAGTTCCACTACTTTGAATTTCTTAAGCAGTGGAATTAGGTTTCGTCCCCTCGATTGCTCACCTCGGCCAAGGCAGTTACTGATCACTGCCCCCAATTCACAAGGAACCTTTTCCCAACAAAGGATTCTTCTTCTATGATGATAACTTTTTCGCCATATTCAAAGGGCAGAATGGATTAAAATAGGGGTATGAGAGAACAGGTTAGTGGCAGCATGCCATGACAGAAAGCAATAGAAAATCCCTTCGATCTGAAATGACTTTCCCTGGAGCCACGCATCACATGCAGGGGAAAGAAGAAGGTAGAAGGAGGAAGGAAACTGGGTTTTGTGACATTACCGATTAGACGAGGGAATTAAGGTCATGCTTTCTTACATTTGTCAATCCAACCTTCTTTGCAACAAGGCATATATACCAGTGGATCTCAACCTTTTCTGGATCAGGGCCCTGAAGATCTCAAAAGCGTTCACTGCCCATCATCACTTAACACCACTGTTAAGTGATGATAAGTGGCCGCGTGCATTTTCAGAGCATGTTTATTTTAATGATCAATCAATCGATTGGATCAATGAAACTAACTAAGTATTTATCGGTATCACAATGAAAACTAATTTTTCAAGGTTTTAAAGAAAACAATACCATGTCAATGTTTTTTACATATATATATATATAATATTAATATCATCATTAAAATGTTAGTGTTTTGTCAATTACTTGGGGGTCCACTTGCAATGCCCTCATGGCCCACCAGTGATCTCCTGCCCATAGGTTGAGAATCACTATACCCAGGATAAAGCTATGAAAAGCAACAGCAACAGTGTCTATAACATCACCAGAGAACGTTGTGTTTATGTATCTCAGCTCTGTTTACAGCTATAGCCACACAAACCACATCACTGTGTTGTCTAATGCTAACAATGAGAATAATCTGTCCTCACATACAATGCTATCTTTGTAACAATTTTAAATGTCTGAACATTTATAAAACACAGAATGATGTATCTACCAAACAATACAATAAACTCAAAGTATATGACATATCTGGAGTCTGGAGTGGAACACTCCTGTTGATCTGCCTTCCCAGTGTCCCTTGATATGTTATCAATGTCTGGGGGGATTCAGCATTAGTGATAAGGGGTAGGAACTCTGGCAGAGAGCTTAAGAATCCTGGCTTCATACTTTCCAGCTTAAGAGCAACTCTGGCACAGAACCCAGAACTCAAAGTGGCCAATGGTGGTTGATGGAACTGGCTTTTTCCATTGTGACATCGTTAGCTGGAAAACGTGGGTTGGGGGGTGGGGGTGGGGGTGGGGGGGGAGGGGGGGGCAACGGTAGGGAGGGGCTTCGACGGTATTGACAACAACAACAGCACACGTCCCTGGAGGGGCTCTGGACAACAGATTCAAGACACCAGTTTTCACAATAACACACCTGACAGTAGCACAGCAAGTTTGCTGGATAATTTTGTTTGTTTGTTCTGTTCCTCAGAAGGAAAATAACATTTGATTACTAATAAGGATGATGAATACCAAAAGAAAATTAAGAATCCCTGGTAAAATCATCAAAGGAGGAGTTACAGACACTTGGAATTAGCCCTTGAATTGAAAACAGTCCCGAAACTGATAGACGTGACATCCAGGACATAAGTCAAACAGAGGAATGATAGAATAATGAGCATTGAGGCAGGATTTTTTTTCCAGATGACTATATGATATCAAAATGACAAGAGATTTTGCGTGCTAGTCTGTTCCATAGTCCGGGTAAGAGAGGCTTTTAGGGCCTGAGTGAGCTCTGCTGTGACAGGATGGGGGTAAGGTGTACAATCAAATTGGGCTATGGTCTTGATATGTGTCACACACACTACACACCCCTTCGCTTTCTAGCACTTTTACACCACTTTTACAAGTTGCCTTCACACACACCCCGCCCTACTCCTCCACCAACTGTCAAGCTTACCAACTCTGGAATTCTCTAAAGTGATCAAAACAAGAGACAAAGAGAAAGAGAGAGAGAGAGAGAGAGAGAGAGAGAGAGAGAGAGAGAGAGAGAGAGAGAGAGAGAGAGAGAGAGAGAGGGGCAGAGGCAGGGAACCAAAATGCAAAAAAATCCACATTTTGCTTTAGAAACATTTACTAAATTGCGCAAATGTTCATAAGTCATATGCTTTTTTAAGATCCTTTCTCATTTCACCACGTTGACTATTTTGCGTGAGTATAATACAGCTTTTTGTTTTTTATTCATATTTCTGTTTCCGTTGGCTTGACGGTCTGCATCAAGGGATGAGAAACACAGCACCCAAGGGAGAAAGGGAATAAAGGGATGAGATAGCAGAGTAAGAAGACAAGGTGGGGTTGTGGGTGGGTGGGTTGTGGGGGTCGTAGTTGCAGACAGAGCTCGATTACGCCTCCCATTCTGGTCCATCTCTGGTGGGAGCTACGGGTCCGCCTCCTCCACGGACTGTGCTGTCAGGGCTCAGTAGGAGAGGACAGGAGGTAGAGGGAGGGTGGATGTGGGGCGGTTCGTGGGTCATAGGTCGAAGTGTTAGAAAGGTGAAAGGTCAAGGGTTTAGCCCAGGGCCTCTTTGCCACTCTCTCTGTCCCGCTGCCCACTCTTACTCATCTTCATCTCTGTGAGCTGGATATAGCGCAGCACGTTGGTGTCTTCATCACAGAGACGGAGGGAAGCAGGTAGACATAAAGAAACAGGTGTGTTTAGCCACACAAATACTAGGATAAACTCGTTTTTATTCAGTCATTTTGAAAAGATTGATCATCCTAAAATGTATTTGTTTGACACCTTTCATACAGTGAATGCAGGTCACTGTTGCTTCACAAGAGACTATTTTCACAGCAGACATTTTGATGGGTTAAACACAACTGAAAGTAATATAACTGTGTGTGTTTCATTTAGGTGTCACTATGTGCCCGCATGGACAGCTCCTGTAAAGGTAACTTTACATTTAAAATTACAGTTACAATTTAGACATTTAGCAGACACTCTCATCCAGAGCGACTAATCACATACATAGAATGCAGAGAGACTGTATAGTGCCTGAAGAAACTAGGAACCCAGGTAAACAATGAACCCAGCATCTGTTTAAATAACATGGTCTCTAAATTCCATTCTTAACATAGTGGTTCAGAAGTAACAAACACATGAGAACGAGTGAACAAGATACAGTATGTCTGCATGGTAGCCATATCTTGGTCAATTGCTAGCATCAATCGAAGCAGAAGGTGCAGAAGGAGGGGTGAACATTGGAAACCAATTGAACGCCACATCTCACCTGTAGGCTCACGGTTCTTGGCATCACGCAGGTAGCGTAGGGCACATTCATAGTCGCCCAGGTGGTAGAAGGCAATGCCAGCACGGTACATGGCCTTGAAGTGGTCTCTCTGGTGACTCAGCACCTTCAGACAATACTCTTTCACACGCTCATAATTCACCAGCTCTGACTGCAAGAGGCATGCTGAGGAGACGGAGAAACAGAAACACAGGAAGAAGCCATTTATCTCCAATTTACAATTTAAATTAATATACAAAATTATTCCTATAGTGGAGATTTGTTTGTTTTTCTTTTCTTGAGAGAATTTGTGGTTGATGTTAGAGAGGTTTCGATTATCTTACTAGAAAAAGTGCTCCTCAGAGCCAAGTCAGGTAGGTTATTGTGGGCCAGCAATGTTGGGAATTCGCCAATCAGGATGGAATAGGAAGAATCAGACGAATCAGTCTTGATCACTTGACTATAGAGATTATGTGTACCGATTTGCATGATGTTTGGACAACATTTGTAGGAGTAATGTAAAGAAAATGTTTTGCAAAAATCAGCTTCCTGGTGGCACTGTAATATAGTCAATGTTAAAAGGGTGGCATGTCTTCCTCAACGTAGTGCGAAAGTGTGTGCAAAGTTTCACCGCAATCGTACGCTGCGTTCATGATTTGCGGCATTTTGTACAAAACGGGCCACTCCTAACTTTAGATATCTTAGCCAACCAGGACGGAATATGAAAAATCAAACGGATCCGTCTTGATCACATGAACTTAGAGATCATGTGTATATTGATTCGCGTACATTTTTTATAAAATCTGAAGGAGTAACATAAAATAAACAGTTTTACATAAGTCGGCCTAGTAGTGGCCTGGTGGCGGCCTGAGGGCGCAATAAAAGGCAGATGTGAAAAATGCAGGACAAGGTTTTACTTTGGCCTCTTTGGAGTGTGCATACAACGTTTTACACAGATCTGTGAATTTATTGGTACAAACACAAATCGGCCTGTTACTATGCCACTATGAGGCTGATTTGAAATTAAAAAAACTTTTGCAAAAATCGGCCTACTGGTGGCAGAGGTTGAGCTCTGGCATCCAGGGAGTGTGTGTGCACAGTTTCGCTGCGATCAAGCCAACGGTGCCGGAGATTAGCTGATCACAGACGAACACACAGACACACAGACACACGGACACACGAACGGATGGACAGGGTGCAAAACATAGTCTCGGCCATGTCTTTCGGCCTGGTGGAGACAATAACTAATAGACTCTCTGTTACATTGGAATACAGTTCATCAACAAGATTGCCTTCATTCTGGACATTATTAGTTAGTGTAATGATGATAATCACAAGTAGAAAAGTGTGCTCCTCGGAACGCAGGTCTCCGCCAGGCCTGTCTGCCTGTATGTCTGTCTGTGGCACGAGCACAGATATGCCCATATACTGTATATGTACTGGACAAAATAATGGGGAGGACAGCAGAAATGTTCAGGGACAAACATTGCACTGCACTGCAATGGTGTCTTAGACTGACTACGTAGAAGGCATGTTGACAGCAAAAATGTTTCGGGCATGATGACGGGTCTGTGCGCTGGTGTATGACGTCAACCCCGAGCTAGACTATACAGGAGAGAAAGACAGACAGAGAGACAAAGAGAGATATACAGCCATGGAGAGAGGGAGGGACAGAGCCTTTTCCACCCATGCAATTACCCTGAACACGCTGATCAACATAAGCTGATAATGTTTTCTGCTTGTAATATACAATAATATATAATTGAACATTTATTATATTATACAGAAATGGGACTTCTTGCAAGTTCCCAGACATTGTGCGGGATCTCTCTTTTTGTCCAATTGGACCCTCCTTTTGTCCTGTCACCAACTTTTGTAGGTATGCATTGGCCTTTCTTCAAGTTTGAACATTTATTGAAGCCCATAAGAAAATTCAGTCTCTGCATTTGATAAATCCTAACTATTAGCAACAGTGGCTCAGTACCTCACTCAAGGACACTTCGATATGAAGACAGGAGGAGCCAGGGATACAATGATATCCCAGACGGCTGCTGTACCTCCTGTGTCATTGCCTCCCATATCAATTACATTTAAAAAAACATATACAGTGTTTTTGCTATAGGCTGTGTCTGATTGAATGCAATCTCAATTGCAAGCACTTGGTCTAGAACATCATAGGAAGAAATGACCAAGAGTGAATGATTTAGCTGACACCCTACTCGCTCTTTCAATACAGCCACAGTAGATTTTAGCCACCACACTATTTCCTCAGTATGCCAGTGAGCTGGTTATAAATAGCAATGCACAAGAGACAAAAACCATGCAAGCACTTTGTGCCCTATGGTACGAGAGTCATTTCTCGACATTTGAGGCTATTGAGACAGCCGTGAAAACTATAGAATATTAAGCTAACACAGCTGTCACACCTTTAGACTGGTGGAGATGCTTAAGCTTTATTTTCCTGACTTAGCAGGTGTGTGGAAAGTAGTTAAAAGTGGAGAGGAGAGGACGGTGACTCAGGTTGTGAAGAAAACTGCAGAAAGAAATGCAGATTGAATTAAAGAAAGAGTAAGCTATGAATTGAAAGATACCTTATCAAACCTTAACAAAACCGACCGAGCTGAACTGCAAACAGCAGACATACAAGTAGTTAAAAGTACTGCCAAGAAGCACAACTCAGTGAGTACTTAGGAGAAACACTAGTGTTTCATTACAGTCATCAATCCTATACGTAGATGTGCCTTGCAGTAGCACTTCTCAGCTGCTCTGAGATCAGCTTAGGTGCAGATAACTTCATTAGTAAAGACTCACACATACAGGGCACGCACGCACGCACGCACACACGCGCACACGCGCACACACACACACACACACACACACACAGCTTTTAGTCCACTTTAACTGCCTGCTGATGGCTTGGATATGTGATCGCTCAATCACTGCTTCCTTCATAATCAGAAACTCTTGTGGGTTTGGCTTCCATCTTGCCTCAACTATTACAATACCTTCACCACCCATGCCACATCATACAGTATGCGTTTGTCCTCTGATTCCTTTTCTCTATATCTTTATTTGCCTGTTATTTTATCTTCTGGTCTTCAGCTAATCACCTCTCCCCTCTCTTTCAGTGCCATCTCTCCTTCTCTTCTCCTTGTCTCCAATGACTGTTCCACTCTGCTCTAACACCCTCCACCCTCACTCAATTCAATTCAATTCAATTCAATTCAATTCAACTCAACTCAACTCAACTCAACTCAACTCAATTGAGCTTTATTGGCATGAGAAAACACATTTACATTCAACGCAAATATGAGAAACATACATAAGAAATATATGAACAATTAAAAGGGAATAAAGAGACGTTTGAGCTGTGTCACATTGCAACATAAAAACGTTAAAAAATGTGTGCATTTGCTGTTAGAAATAGTGACATGTAATCCAGGATAACTGTGAATAAAGCGCCCCTTCCCTCTCTACCGCTACCCTCAGTCTGTCCTTGACACACAGACAGCACAGTGAACAGCATGAGTCAGGGTCTATTAGCTGGAAGGCAGAGTGAGTCAGGAGTGAGAGACAGAGGAGGAGGGTGGGGGGAGGAGGGGTGGAACCAGGCTGCAGTGGGAGAAGGGGGGTGGGGGGGAGATATGGGGACATAAAGGTGACTTAAGCTGCGGTGATGGAGGGCCAAACAGAAGAGGTGGGGGAGGGTCCATTACCTGTCACCTTCCCATATATATTGAGGTCTGCTTACACGCATGCGTGTGTGTGTGTGTGTGTGTGTGTGTGTGTGTGTGTGTGTGTGTGTGTGTGTGTGTGTGTGTGTGTGTGTGTGTGTGTGTGTGTGTGTGTGTGTGTGTGCGCGTGCGCATGTGCGTTACGTGTGTGCGTGCGTGCGTGCGTGTGTGTGCGTGCACGTCTATGTGTGCATGTTTTATGTGTATGCATGCACTGTATTTGAATCTCTTCACAGTGTATGTACAGCAAATAACTACCTCCCCAATGCTGGTTGTTAGTGCCAACAGACAGTATATTATTAGATATTGTGCGTGTGTGCGTGCGTGCGTGCGTGCGTGCGCGCGTGCGTGCCTGCGTGCGCGCGTGCGTGCGTGGCTGCAGAGGAACAAATTGGATGACAAGCCAATACAGTGAGTGAGAAGGCGTTTTTCCTCAAAGAACAGCAGATAATGGAGCTTTGTTGGTTACATGTGGCCTTGCCTGTCGACAACATGAGTCCATCACACTGAATAATTTACCACAGATGTCAAGAGACACACCTGTTCAATACTGATCAATATGTTTTGGTGTTTATAGATTGAATTTACAGTATTGCATGTGTGTGTGTGTGTGTGTGTGTGTGTGTGTGTGTGTGTGTGTGTGTGTGTGTGTGTGTGTGTGTGTGTGTGTGTGTGCATGCGTTAGTGACTACGTTTTATCTTGCCCATGATATTAAAGTGATGTTCCTTTGTTTGCATTGAAAACATGATTGGGAAGATAGCAAAAACACACACACACACACACACACACACACACACACACACACACACACACACACACACACACACACACACACACACACACACACACAGAGAGGGAGAGCTACAGGCACAAACTATTGAATGTTTGAGAACCGTCTCATTTTGAGACGAGTCAGCCCATTGATGGTAGAGAGTGAGACGATTGAAGATGAATTACTTAACTGTACTCTAGCACTCTCCACACAATAGCTCTACCCCTCCTGTACACCTCTCCATAGACAGCACTCCTCTCCTCTCCTCTCCTCTCCTCTCCACTGACACAGCTTTCAAGGGATCTGGTTACAGTCTATATTGGCCTATAATGTCTGATGCAGCTGGAGAGTTCACTTACACAAGATACACAAACACACACATGCTGGGACATACATTCTGTATATGTACACAAGCACACAAAAGCACATGTGGATGCAAACAAAGATCGAAAGATACATAACTTCACAGCAATACCCAGAGAAACGCACGCACGCACACACACACACACACACACACACACACACACACACACACACACACACACACACACACACACACATACACACACACACACACACACACCACTGTACAGACAGACACACAAAGAGAGAAACACAAATAGAAACAAATATACTGTACATATACACACAGTTTGCACAAGTGATGAATGTCCAGCCGCACCCTGCTGAGCCATTAGGCAGATGGATGGTATGCCAGAGGAAATGGTGAGTGTGGTGAGATGCATTAAGGATGTGATAATGACAGGATCATCAGGAGCCAGTCAGGCAGAGACAGAGACACCCTACTGTACCACATAGACACACACCCTAACGTATACGCAGGGACTCATTACTGTACAAGCACCATTCCGGTGTCAACGCATGTTTATTCACAGCTTCAACCATATATGACATAAACATATACTATTTTCCAGTTATTGTTATGGATTTATTTTTACATTTATTTACCATATCTGCATTAAAATGTTACCAACCGTGCCTGAATATCAGTGCTGGCTACGCATGATTGGATGGTTAAAGAGTCCAGGATGATTTACTTTTGGTTGTAGTTCTCTAGGGACTATTTTTGCTGAACTTTTCAAATTAATTAGCCTTTTAAATCATTAAAAAGCAATGTTAAATAGTAAAAAAGCTAGTTTCAAGCTAGTTTTAGCCCAAAAAATAGCAGATCTACAAGCTCATAGATCTGGCGTTGATAGAAAAAAGCAGTCCAAGTACATTTGCAACTCAGGTCCATTTGACTAAGTCTGGGGGGGTTAAAGTGGTTACGTAATAGGTGACTTGCATGTGAAGAAGAGATGGATGATGAAACATGAGATGGAAGGACAGAGGACTGATGAGCATGAACATAATGTGCATGCGAGAGGTGTGTGTGTGAGAGAGAGAGAGAGAGAGAGAGAAAGAGAGACAGACAGACAGAGACAAAGACACAGACACAGACACAGAAAGAGAGAAAGAGAGAAAGAGATTAAGAGAGAAAGAGAAAGAGACATACAGAGAGAGAGATAATAGCCTTGTTGTGCTGAAGGCTATCATATCTGACCACTGGGCAGACTTTAACAAGACAACATACTGGAGGAAAATGTTCTAAATTTACTTTGTGATCATGCTTTTCAGGAGAAACCCCAACAGGTGTAATGGCAGCTGTCAACTGTGGGTTTGTGTGTGCAAGTGTGAGAGGCTCCGTGTGTGTGTGTGTGTGTGTGTGTGTGTGTGTGTGTGTGTGTGTGTGTGTGTGTGTGTGTGTGTGTTTTCAGGAATCCAACCGGTCTACCCAAGGCGTTTATTTTCAGAGTCTGCAAAGAGACAGGCCTTTCATGTATCTGAAACGGTCAAAGCCAAGGGAAAAAGTAGGAACCATAACGAGCACAAGAAAGAAAGGTAGAAGTATAGAGTAGATAAGACAGACAGAGGGCAATGGAGGACAGAAAAAGATAGCACTGAGCCAACCAATCCAGAGACAGACGGCAGAGAGAAAAGATAACGAGAGCCTCTGTGCGATATTGAGCGATGCTAAACACAGGGCTGGACACATGGAGACAGGCATCAAGGGGAGAGATACAGCAGACAAAATGAGAAAAGTGTTGGTGAAACATACAGTAAGTGCAGAGATGTCACGGTTTGAGCCAGGGCAGGATTGTAGGACCCAAATGCAGGAGAGTCAGAGGCAGAACAGGTCAGTTTAACGGGTTTATTGACTGAAAAGGTATTAATACAAGCAGGAACTGGAACCAAGGCATACTACACATAACATTCGACAATGAAGAAGCAAGGGTACATTGCAAACACAGGGTTTAAATAGACAGGGAACTAATAAGACACAGGTGAACTCAACAGACAATCAACATTGGGATAGGCTGAGGGACTAAGAGGACACAGGAGGAGAACATGACTAATCAACAGGGAGGTGAGACAAGAGAGGTAACAGTAACTAGGCACAACAGGAAACAATACTACAAAATAAGGTACAGAACATCAGCAGGGCAACAACAACAACAACAGAGTAACAGAATAACAAGACTACATACAGAACAGAGGCAAGGCCTAATAAGTCCAATACCTTATAAGGGCAGGAAGGTCTAAATAATAAAGTCAGAGTGCGTGGACCGTGACAGGCCTACAGAACAGGCCTAAAGTGTCCACGACCATATAAGGGCAATGGCGGTCTAAATAATAACATCAAAGTCCACGGCCCGAGGAGCGGACCGTGACAAGAGACAATTATTGTTTCCACCTTGGTCAGACAGATTGGCCATTTAGCTCCATCCACAGTGATCTCTACAGAGGTCAATGCCAATAGGACCGATAAACAACAGAATAGACCTAAACAACTCTGAATCATTCCTCCATGCTTACTGTATATCTGTACGGTTTTAATAAAGATGCCATTTTCATATACACGTAAATTGGATGCTTTAGCCTAGAGTTTTTGGATGATTCAGAAAACCCAAATGAAGAACTACAGTATTACTGCTTAAGACGCTGTGTCCATAGAAAGCACTCTTTGGCCTGCCAGGACCTTTCTGCCGAGCATCACGTTTCAACACTCTCTGTATCCATCGTTTTTTGGCGAAGTGTGATGGACACTTCAAGCAGAGGATAGTTAAACTTTTGGAGTGGAGCGCCGCTCATCAATGTCACGTTTGATTCCCCGGCTGTGTCTGACAACCTGGTCATTTATGACCAGAATTTGGCGTTACCATAACCATGAGAGGTCCATGTTTACCACTGTTTCAGCTAGGGCTATTTGTGCTATTAACGGACAGTAGATGACACAATGCCCGAACACAGCAACGGTTGATAGGTTCAAACATTGTGTGGGTGTCAATAAACTGGACAAATTCAAAGCGCTCCTCCGCTTATACGACATACATACAACACTTTCTGTGGACACAGTCGGCCCCTAAGGCTGCAAAAAAAACTGCTTTGGGAAAGAGTCTTAGCTCACATGAGACTTCAAGCTGGTTAGTTAACTACAGCGTAGTATTTGCAACCTGACTGTAAAGTACGAGGAAAAGGGGTCTATACTAGGCCCCCCTCCTTGTTTCCCTCTACAACAAATCACTTTGCCGAAAATAGAACCGAGAATGAACACAAAATGACATCCAATAAAGAAATCACCTTTGCAACTGAAAACAAATAGACAGAACTTTTAACATACATGGCTGAAGGAGCTATACTCTTCCCAAACCAGGTGAAATTATGAAATGGTTATACCAGCAAGGCCCAAACAAGTAAAATGGTTACAAACATTAATACCACCAAAATCGGGGGAAACTTTGACATCACCAAAATATATAGCGGAAGCTTTCGGAGCTTTTTTATAGAGATTTATATGCAGACACCACTTTGGTAAAGAATCAAATCAAAGACTTATTTTCTAAAATACATTTACCATCACTAACAGAGGAAGAGGCACTTGATATGATAAAAGCAATAACACAACAGGAAGTTTTGAAAACCATTAAATCACTTAACAATAATATATCACCAGGAACAGACAGATTTCCTGCAGAGAATTCTATGAAGTCTTTGCAGAACAGAGTACACCAATACTAGTGCAAGTCTTTATACAATATATGCGTTGTTATCAAGAGGGGATCCTCCACAAACATAAAGAGGAAAGGACCTAAACTAAATGTGAGGAATGTACTAGACCAAGAGCATGTTATGCAATGACTGGAAAATATTTACCAATATTATGGCACAAAGAATACAGACAAATGTTGCAAAATAGATTACACCTGATCAAACAGGAGTTATTCCACTTTAACAGGGAGCAATTAACATAAGAAGAAGTATAAATATCACATCAAGAGCCCAATAGAATAAAGGAACATCCTTATTGTTTATATTATTTTGGGGTTACATCCTGACAGTGACACCCTAGTCATATCAAGGAGGAATAAATCAAGATATGTTTACTCCAAGCAAAGCCTTCATTTGCCTAGAAGAATGTACAGAGATCACAGGTGGTATATTGGCTCAATGGAGTCTTCAATGGCTCAATGGAGTCTTCAATGGCTCAATGGAGTCTTCAACTCAAATGTCAAATGTCTGCACACAAGGTACTTTCTGTTTGTCATTTTTTATGTTTGATTACTATGTTTAACTTCTTGTTTATTATTTTAGGTGAGAATCTTGTATAAGCCCTATATGGGTTTCCTTTCTCACCTGCACACATTTTCTGTCTTTTAATAATGCTACCTTTGTACTGTTTTTATTGTGCGAAGAAAAAAAAAACTATTTTATGGGTCAGAAACATGGAGAGCCACAAAAGCAACAACCAATTAACTGCAAACCTTCTTAAACAGATGCTTGCACATCCTGAGAATCTACTGGCCACATAACACCCAACAACCAATGAATAGCTCTGGAAAATCACAAAAGAAAAACAAATTGAAACAGAGATCAAATGCTAATGAGGCCACATACCCTGAGGAAACCACCCTACAACACAACCACACAGGCCTATGCATGTTTAAAGAAAATTGTCAGAGTTAACACTGAGGATTTTACTTTATGCTGTGCTGTACTGTACTGCTCTCCTCCATACCATCTTTGGAGTCTGGCCCTCTTTCTGTTTCTCTATCCCTCTCCTCTCCTAACCTCCCCATCCCCCACTCAGATCCGACGAGACGCCGTGAGCTAATTTAAAGCCGGTGGTGATCAGTCTGCTGTTCATCACCCTGTAATTAGTTCTGGAGGAATATAATAGCAGATGGAGGGGAACCCATCATTCTCCCTGATGCGTTATTATGATTCCCACACCGCGTCGTGGCAAACCCGCTGAGCGGGCGCTGTGATTGGTCAGTAGTCGCTGTGAGTGACAGTTCTCGTTTTTGCTACTATGCCTATACCTAACCTCAACCCTAACCCTAACCTCAGTAAAACTATGCCTAAACCTAACCCTAACCCTAACCCTAACCTCAGTAAGACTATGCCTAAACCTAACCCTAACCCTAACCCTAACCTCAGTAAAACTATGCCTGCCGGGGAGCCAATCAGACACGTAAGGCGGGTCTAAATCCAGGACGCGGCGTGGGATTCATAATAACGCCTCCCTGATGCTCTCTCACTTTCTCTCTCTCTCTCTCTCTCTCTCTCTCTCTCTCTCTCTCTCTCTCTCTCTCTCTCTCACACACACACACACACACACACACACACACACACACACACACACACACACACACACACACACACACACACACACACACACACACACACACACACACACACACACACACACACACACACACACACACGAAATATTTATTTATGTCCACATAAACAGAAGTACAAGAGTACCTTGTACAAAGGACATAAACACTGTCAGTGCAGTCAGATAATGGGAAAACAGCCAGTTACAAAGTGCATATAAGTCAGAACATTGTTACATACAATAATGTTGGCATAAATGTCAAACACAGCAGACTACAATCATGGGTAAAGGAAACAACGCCTCCTCCAAATTGAGCAGCTTCCTATAATAGCTGATATTGAGCAGTACCTTGCTAATTGTTTAGCCCTCCTTTTGGAGAGGCCGGCCATTTGAAGGCCCCTCACAACCAACCTGTGCACGTGCCCTAGGCTACCAAAGATGAAAACCAAAAGTTTACATCTGTAGCCTAGCTGAGAGATGGTCTGCTCTAGCTGATGATATTTTAGCACTTTGGTTAGGAAGGCTTCCTCTAAGCTGTAATAAAAAGTACAGCCGAGTACACCTCCCTATGGTTTTCATTAACAACAATGACATCAGGGGTGTTAGCTGAAATGTTAGAGAACACAGAATCATCATTGCACAGGCTAAACATGCTTGGCTTCACAGTAGAATGCTTATACAGCATGATGGAGGACCTGTAATAGAAGCCACACACACACACACACACACACACACACACACGCGCGCGCGCACACGCACGCGCACACGCACACGCACAGGGCCGTGTTAATGTCAAAATGCGCACTAGGCAACGGACAGTTTTCGGGCCCCCCCCCCCCAGCGCACATGCACGCGCGCGCAGCGCGCGTGCATGTGCGCGACCCATGCGCGCGCGCGAAGCGCGCGCGCGCGAAATTTTGCGGTTATTTCGCGGATTGTGGCCGTTTTTGGGCGTTTCTTTGTTACTTTATTTCGGTTTTAGGGTTAGGGTTAGGGTTAGGTTAGGCTTATGTTATTTAATAAAAATAAAAAAAAATAAAAAACTTTTTAATTTTTTTTAAAATTTTTTTTGGGGGCATTTTTCGGCCCCCCCCCCCGACAAGACATAGGCATGTGCCTACATTGCCTGTGCATAAACACGGCCCTGCACACGCACACGCACACGCACACGCACACGCACACACACACACACACACACACACACACACACACACACACAATGTCCTCATTCCCTCCCATATTCCCTTGAGCTGTCACACATTAATCTCTGTCCACATCCTTCACTCATCCACCTCCTTCCATCCCATTCCGTTCACCTCAGATTGAAGATCGGCCAATTCTCCGCTCAAACCCCTGGCCGGTCCCCTTTCTGTGTGGCCCCACTATCACCTTTCACTGGACATATCCCATGTCACGGTTTGGCCGAAGTGTATATTTTTATCTTATTTACCTCTCATGCACTTTGTTATAAGAAGTCAGCCCCACAGATCTCGGACAGTGTCGTATGTCATTGTCCTCTCCATGCCCACTAATAATAGTTCCCCTGCTCAGCCTTGTATAGACGCCTATCCTTGTTATTGAGAAGGGCAGGGCTGGAGTGGCATCACTCTCTGCACTGACGTGACACAGCATTATCGTCTACCTACACCAACCGCTGCATATTTATCACCCACCATCTCTCTGTCCCTCTCTTCTCCTTTCGTAGCTCACCTTTCTTCTCTCTGCTCGCACTTTTTATGTACATGTGATGTTGTTCATCTCATATGAATCGTCCAGGTTGCTTATTCTCTGATGTCACGGCTTGTGATATTGTCTTGTTGATACTGTTGAAGTGTGCCCTCGCACAATCCTTACATTTTTTAACATCAAGGAAAAGTATGTTAAAAAAAAAAGATTTATCTATGAAACTTCTTCTGCTTGGCTTATTTACTGTATGAATGTGATATGAAAATGGTACGTTTCATCCATTTGCAACCCACTTCTGTAACAATAACAGCCAGGGTCTTCGGTAGATCTGTAATCTGACCGGGCAATTGAAAGTGGAGGCTAATATTTAGACCATTTATTTCTGTGAAAATATTAGACATGTTGATACCATGTTAGATTCATCAAAAACACCCGTCCTTGGTTCTGGTGACTCATACCACCCCCCTAATACGCGAGGGGGGCGTGTTTTTTCAATTACTTTTTTCATTTATTTTTTATATATTTTTGGCAAAATGAAAAAAATAAAATACAATAAAAAAATGTAATAAAATAAATGAAAGAAGTAATTGGAAAAACACGGCCCCTCACACATTAGGAGGGCAGGGTGAGTCACCAGAACCAAGGGTGTTTTCGATCTAATCTAACATGGTTAAAATGGAGTTTGAAGTTACAATGGGTTTGCATGGGAAGGGGGCGTGTCTGATAAAATTAATATCAAATGTCTAAATACTGAATCGAGCAACTTAAAAACTGTCTGGGGGGCTCACAAAGGCCTGAGTAGACGATAAAATGACCAAAAGTTTTTTTTTAAAGTGAAATATCCCTTTAACTTGAATGAAATTCAAATAATAATAATTGAAATAATTTAATTGGAACAAGTAGTGCAAATGGGGTGGCAGTGGCTCAGGAGGTAGAGAGCTGCTTGAGAAAACGAAAGGTTCCCGGATCGATCCCTGGCTCCCCCTTGGTTAGTGTCCTTGAGCAAGACACTGAATCTCTAGTAACTGCCAATGAGTAGGTTTGTGTCTTGCATGGTTTCCTCTGCCGTCGGTGTGTGAATGGGTGAATGTAATGCACACCGTAAAGCAATTTGGAAAAAGGTGCTATATATAAATGCACCACTTATCAAATTATCTATTTTACTGGGTGTGCACTGCAGCAGGAAAGTCGTCTCCTAACGTGCAAGATTCCCCTCGACACTTGTTGCACATGTTTGAATGTGTGTTGTTAATGCATGCCTCTCTGTTAAAGGTGCATGTGTGTGTGTGTGTGTGTGTGTGTGTGTGTGTGTGTGTGTGTGTGTGTGTGTGTGTGTGTGTGCGTGTGCGTGTGCGTGTGCGTGTGCGTGTGCGTGTGCGTGTGCGTGTGTGTGTGTGTCACAGAGGTCTGGGACGGTCTGCTATACCAAATGAGCAGGTGTTTTCTGCCCCCCCGCCAAACACTGTGGTACTATGATAGCACTATTGTAGCCTATAATCCCTAGAAACTGCTGGTACATCAAACATTATTTGCATGGATTAGCCACAGTGCAACAGTGATCCTTTGAGTGAGTGGGGAATAAAGTAGCCAGATTATTCTGTTGGGTCTAACGGGGAGAGAGAGAGAGAGAGAGAGAGAGAGAGAGAGAGAGAGAGAGAGAGAGAGAGAGAGAGAGAGAGAGAGAGAGAAAGAGAGGACCCTATTTAGCTGATCTATGGCACACACACACAGTCTACAAAAAAATAATTTGTCAGGGGTGTGTCCAGGCCAATATCGCTAGTTAGGCAGCACGTTATCTGGGCACAACCCCGACGCACTGCGCAAAGGGTTAAGCCTCTGAATTAGTTATGGGTGTCAACTGCTGTCCATTGAGCAGAGACAGATGAAAAAGCCAGGACGCAATAGGTTCACAACATTCTTACAGGATGAGTATATGAAGATATTCTATCAGTAACAAAGTGTATTGAAATAAATGCATCTATTTTTATCCCTTCTCTCTCCCTCCCTCTCTCCTCAACGCTTGTCTCCATGCAAAGAAACTCAGGTCCTAACTTAGGCTCTACCTCCACTCTTTAAATCTCTACTCCATGCATTGTTCTATTCTCCTAAAATAGTTGCTGACTCAACTTTAATTCTCGGCTGCTAAAATATTTATACGGGTGAGGAAGCTATCTTCGCTAATATCGCTATGAGTTCTCTGAGAACGAAATCATCTAATACTCCATTCCACTAATTGCACTCAGAGTTTAGACATAGACTATGTTCCTTCCTCTCTTCTATTGGTGGTTTGTGTGTGTGTGTGTGTGTGTGTGTGTGTGTGTGTGTGTGTGGTGTGTGTGTGTGTGTGTGTGTGTGTGTGTGTGTGTGTGTGTGTGTGTGTGTGTGTGTGTGTGTGTGTGTGTGTGTGTGTGTGTGTGTGTGTGTGTGTGTGTGTGTGTGTGTGTGTGTGTGTGTGTGTGTGTGTGTGTGTGTGTGTGCTCACAAAGGCATAGGGATAGCTAGATCAATGTTGTGCATGTCTTCCTCTTTAGGGGAAGAAGTAGTCCCTGTCCACTGATTTGTTATTGTTTCCGATTATCAAATCATACTTCTCATAATCTCCTTGCCTTCTGAATGTATTGTTTTCCTGTATCTTTTGAGTTGAAACAGACATTCAGATGGATAGTGAGTTGAGTGAAATAAAACACATAATATACTTATTTTTATTGAGATTATATCTGTAATTGTACTCCAAGCCACAGACATAATTCTGTTGTGGCGCTCAGAGGCCATTAGCAGGCTGGTGATGTCATCTGTGGAAACAGGGCAGATGCTCGCCTGCAGCTCTGCAGGTCAAAACATCTATTATAACTAAAGCAATTGCCTTCCACCACAGATCAGAGACCATCTAGGAATAACTCTTTTTAAAATCCTACATTTTACGGGCAAAAATGAAGTGTGCTTGCCAGCATTGATTCATGACTGGTAGAGAATACTAGCTTACTTTATTTTTTGAAAGCCTTTGTTATGGACAGTTTTGTCCATTGGTATCAAGACAGATGTGAGTGTCTCTGGAGAGGTCAACGGAGAACGCTGCCAAGTGGTTTGGCGTGGAATCTCACAGGACTGTAATCTGATTATAAGCAGTAAAAGTGTTCTGAATAAGTACCCAGTTAATGGCTGAGGCGTGAACTCTCATAATTTCCCAAAATGGCAGCAACCATGCTTTAGGAACAGACACATAGTAAGCACATCACATACAATTGATCACAAACACACACACCAGCACACCTACTCTCCCACACACACTCAGTGTAGTAGTAGAGGCTATTTGTATCGCGCACTTGGTTACAGAACATAATTGAGTCCCTAATCAAACCCAAAAAGCAAAAATACACTCACACTATGTATAAATGTGTTCTATCTATACATTCCTGCAGAGAGCACAAGAAAGAGAGCGAGAGAGACAGAAATACCTTTTTGTTTTTAAGTCTAAGGTTAAGCTATTTTTTATTGATCCCTTCTTCCTCATTTGACCCATCTTAACTATGTGAAGCAGTGGGCAGCCACTGAAAACTCCCCGGCAACCAGCTCTAGCTCTTGAAAGAGAAAGATTCTAAGTTTACACAGTAGGGCTGTTTTAATCTTTAATCTTTTTAATCATTTTGATCTTCACATCTTGGTAATAATCTTTCCTTATCATACCATCATTTTAAATTCCTTCTGCTCTCAGTGTGCTTGTTTCAACTGTGGAAAATAACTGGCGCAGTCTCCGTACTGGTGCTAACCCAATGTAAAATTGGCCCAGTGAGGCTCATATACTGTACTGTAGCAACAGAATCCATCAGTGCTGGTTCAGCAAAATGCAGCCGACACAACCTTTACATTTCAATGACAACACAGCCAGGGTGTAACAGGGATAAGCCTTCAATGTCAGCACCTATGAGCAGCCCATGTAAACGAAGCATTCAATGTCAAGCCAGAGCTAGCAGGGGAAAGCTCAGATATGAAATATGGCTTTTTATCAACATGAAGCTTTCGGGTGGAATATATAAACAGCCAAATTGTTTACTCTGCACTGTCCACTGGAGTGTGTGTGTGTGTGTGTGTGTGTGTGTGTGTGTGTGTGTGTGTGTGTGTGTGTGTGTGTGTGTGTGTGTGTGTGTGTGTGTGTGTGTGTGTGTGTGTGTGTGTGTGTGTGTGTGTGTGTGTGTGTGTGTGTGTGTGTATCTGTAGTAAATTGTCATGACTATTAGCTTAGTACTGATGAATATTTCACTTTGTCTCTCTCTCTCTGAGGATGTCAGAAAGGACATCTTTGTCAGGTTCCTGTGACTTGATGCTGTGACTTTCGAACACCCTTTCTCTTTTTTTCTCAGTCCACTCTCTCTCTCTCTTTTTTCTCCACTCTTTTTATCCTTATCTCTCTCTCTCTCTCTGTCTCTCTCTGTGTGTGTGTGTGTGTCTCTCTCTCTCTCTCTCTCTCTCTCTCTCTCTCTCTCTCTCTCTCTCTCTCTCTCTCTCTCTCTCTCTCCCCCTCTCTCTGTCAGTCGTCCCCTGCTCAAACCCCCACCCCTCCACAGATGAGCGGATCTTATTTACTAGTGTGCCCAGAGTCGTCCAGGCCTGCCTCGGCCGTGATGTAATAATTTAGCTGTGGATGGGATTTATCAGGATTGGCCTCGTCCTCCCGGCGAGAAACGCTACACAGTAAAATCCCTAGTGTTCATTTAACATAGGAGAGTGTACAAATGGAACCAAATGGACCTGTAAGGATCCGTTTTCTTTCTATTTCAGTTCAATTACCATTAAGGACTTTACCGTGTATGCAAATGTACCCCTGCATGAACTCAACAACAACCAATCCTCTTCTTCTCTCCTCTAGTCGCTTGCTTCCCCTGCCTGTCACTCTACTGTTATCTCCCTCGCCCGACTACTGTACATAATCGGTTCCTATTAAACCGTCCTCCGTCCAGTTTCTCTCGCTCCTCTCCATCTTCACCCCCCTCATTTCCTTCATGGCACCCCCTCAGCCTCAGCACTGACTCTCAAAGTCCACCCATCCTCATTTTGTCCTCCAAAATCCCCGTCCCTCTCCCACATTCTGCAATTCTTCTCTCTTATTTTGTTTCTCCTGTTTTACGTTATTCCTCAGTTTAAAAATAAAAAAGAATATTTTAGAGGTAGAAAATTCAACAAACAAAAGAACAAATACGAGAAGGGCACATACACAGGAAAATAAAGACGTTTTGAAAACGAAAGATGTTTTTGTTCCTCTCTGTTTAATTACTCTCTCTCTCTCTCTCTCTCTCTCTCCCTCTCCCTCTTCCTCTCCCTCTCCCTCTCCCTCTCCCTCTCTTTCTCCCTCTCCCTCTCCCTCTGTCTCTTTCTCTCTCTCTGTCTCTCTCTCTCTCTCTCTTTCAGCTTTGGAGATGAAGTGATGTAAAGAGTAGTGTGGTGGTGATCGTGGTACAGTAGAGTGAGCACCCAGCCGTGTACCCCACAGCAATGCCACGCCATCTGCAGACCTGGCACACGCTCGCACACCTCCCATTCTGCTACCCCAACACACACATACACACACATACCCCTCACCCCCCTCCTCCTCTTAACTACTCCATGCACATTTCACTGTCTGCCGTCTCCCTTCTTTTTCATGGACAAGTCCTTCTCTCTCCATCTCTCTCTCCTTGTCTCTGACACCCTCCATTTAGTATTAGCCCCGTCCTGCCTCTTATCATCTTCTCCACCCGTCTTCCTACCCTCCACACCATATCCCTCTGTGACGTAGCTTGGCTGGAGATGAAAGGCAGGAGCTTTATTCTTCTTTATTCTCTGCTTTTGCAAAGCCACTGGTTCACTTTTTGTGTGCGTGCGTGTGTGCGTGCGTGCGTGCGTGCGTGCGTGCGTGCGTGCGTGCGTGCGTGCGTGCGAGTGTGCACTATGTTCGTGTGTACATTTTCTTCAGTCTTAACTTAATCACTTGACCCCGTGTCCCTATTCTGGGCTGAACATTCGCCGAAAATAGCAGATCTATAAGCTCACCGCGTGTTACTGGGTTAGAGGGAAATACTAGCATTAGGACCTAGAGCCCTGGGGGACCCCAGGATATCAAGTATATAGGGATAGGGATACTACTTATCCTATATACCCCTACTTGAGTGGGATAGGGATATACTGTAGGGTGTGGTTGGGAGTGTGAGAATTGTCCCAAGATGGACCCGTCCGTTTTTACGTCTGTGAGACTGTGCATTGTGCATACACACGCACACTGGAACGCATGCACACTCACACGCACATACACACACAAATTCAAAAATAGTTTATGACACAGGTTGCTTTTATGCTTCAGTCATTTCCGGATGAACCACATTCTATGGCAGTGATCCATTATCCTATGGCTCCACAGCTACTTTATACATGAACCCTATACCCTGTCAAACCCCCATATGCTGATTCATGTCTGAGTCTGTGAGTGCAGAGCCAACACAGTAAAATCTTCAGTGTCCATTTTTGCACTCAAGAGTTATATTAACACATTGCTAAATCATCATACTGAGTCGATAAACGGAGAGCTGTGGCGGTGCCTGAATAGCAAAAAGGTTTGATGAAACAAAAGAATCCACTCATCCATTCCTGCAGCTTCCTCTCTCTCTGTCTCTCTCTCTCCCCCAAGGCTGAGATTCATTGACACAGATTGAGCAAATCACAAAGACCAAAGCTGGAGAACTCAGGAGGAGATTAGAGTGAGTAAGAAAGCGAGGAAGAGAGATCGGCTCCATTCACAGCAGCAGAAGCAACAGATTAATTCTCCTTCATTTTTCTTTTCTATTTAAAAAAAAAAAACTATCACGTTAATTGCTTTTTATACTGCATATAGGCTACGCTATACGGTATATACAGTTTTCCTCTCAATTTAGGTGTTCTGCGAATTGTCCTATATGTCCAGATTTGTAAAATGTTTTCAAGTGTTTAAACTATTTCTCATTTTCTGGTCCGTCAAGGACCCCAGAGGAGTCCCCGGACCCCACATTGAGAACAAGTGCATTACATGGTCCCTGCCACTACTAACCCCACTGTTGGTCCCATCCATGGGAGGGTGTAGTCAGACACCACATGTCTCCTCCAATACAGGAGTCAACAGCTGCTTCTTCTCAGTGGACATGGAGGAGTTTCAGTAGTATTTCATAATCACCATCTCTCATAGCTCCGCTTCCTGCTGAACATAATTTTGTATCCTATGTTGATGAATTGAATAAATAGGACCACAATGGAAACAAGTCCCCAGGACTTTTTTGGGTTATCCTTTTAGCTTTAATGTCTTACTGTACCACGTACCGTTGTGCTGCTACCTTTTGCACCTTATGTCTAACCTCATGTACATACCTGCTGATTATTATGCTGCGTGTATATATATGCAGATACCTTTGTTTATCTTTTGTCTCTGCCCCCCGAGCTTGCACAAAAACAAATTTCTCACTTTGATTTACACCTCTAAATCTATGATGACAATAAATATTATTAAAGGACACCGTAAAATCCTCAGTGTTAATAAAAAACTGTTCAAGGAATTCATGTATTTTTACACTCTCAAGAGTGGAATTAAGTAGCTGTATGTGGTTGTTGGTAGAGGGTGCTATACTAGAAGCGGTGAATATTTACTTGAATACTGTATTTTTCAAACAGAAATATTGTGCCTTTGACTCCACTACATTTCTAGGAAGGGAATATCAAATAAAGTGAAAATAGCCGATCTACAAGCTCACAACGCTCATGCCATCTGTTATTTTCACTATTTTTGAAAATGTCAAAAATCCATTGAATTGTTTTTATTTATTTTTTATTTTTACATTTTGGGGTAAATGTGCTTCGTAATTTCTACTTTTTAATACTTTACTTGAGTATATCATTTGTCCACCTCTGACTACTAGCCACCATGTTGCGTCCCAAACATATACTACTATGGTGATGGTGGTGGGTGGCGGTGCTGATGGTAGTGAAACTCATTTAGATGCAGCCCTATATGGACACAGTGGCTGGGGATGTCTTCTTAAAACAAGGCCAGCAAACAGGACATTCATCATCCCTCATCTCCCACTTGGACAGAATCAGGTAGCATAACAGTGAGCCATTTCTTTCTATTTTTCTTTATCCTATGAAGCAGAATCTGGCATGTTATTAACTTGCTTAAAAATGGACCCTACAATACATTACGTGTACACTTACTTTGTACCGTCCACTCCCTGTCCATCCGATAATGTTATAGTCAATGTGCTTCTTAGTTACCGGCATCTTTCCAGTAATAATCAACAGTTTTTCATTTGATCATTTCCTCTATTTTGTTCTTTCACGGTTAATCCCCTTTTCGTGTTCACTCCTCAGACCATCTTGTGTTTCAAATTTCAAAGAAGTGCTGAGCTGACAACAGAATGTAGAAACTTGTGACTCTCTCTTTCTGTTGAGAGGCCATGTCATTAAAAAGTTGCTGTGACTGGCACAAGACACAGTGGAAAAATGACAAAAGGAAAAGGACCGTGTCAAGAAGAAAATAAAACTCAGACTCAGCAATGTCAGCATGGGTACAACAAGAATGGCAGGACACTGTGAATACCTCCTCCCCTCTTTCCCTCTCTCTCTCTCTCTCTCTCTCTCTCTCTCTCTCTCTCTCTCCCTCTCTCTCTCTCTCTCCCCCTCTCTCTCTCTCTTTTTCTCTCACTCTCTCTCTCTTGCTCCCTCTCTCTCTCTCCCTCTCTCTCTCTCTTTTTCTCTCACTCACTCTCTCTTGCTCTCTCTCACACACACACACACACACACACACACACACACACACACACACACACACACACACACACACACACACACACACACACACACACACACACACACACACACACACACACACACACAACTTGGCCAGCTGCTGTTCTTCAGGCTTATGACTGCTGAGACAAACAAAATAAAACACACTCTGACTCTCTCTCTCTAACACACACACACACACACACACACACACACACACACACACACACACACACACACACACACACACACACACACACACACACACACACACACACACACACACACACACACACACACACACACACACACACATACAGTAGGCATGCATTGACAAACACATACACACCCTAACAGGCACGCACGCACGCACGCACGCACGCACGCACGCACGCACACACACACACACACACACACACACACACACACACTGACACACAATCATTCATATGTATACACATGCACTGTGTGGCTGGTGGTAGTGCTGCTCTTGTATCATGCATCAGTGCGTGAGACATTGACCAATCAAATGGCAGCTCTTAACCACAGGGGCCACCGTCTGTCCAACGCTGGGTAACAAGGTGTAGGGCAGAAATCACAGAATCTACAGCTGGGATTATGAAGCATAAACCATAAATTCTTGGCCTGATGGATGTTTTATTCATTGTTACCCACGGTGCATTGCGATAACAGCCAGAACCGAACGGAACCGGCTTAACTTCAGGTATAACTTTAAAAAGGTTTAAGTTTAGTTACGTTTAAAACTGTTGTGTTTAGGCATTAGGTTAGACATAGTTACTGTACGTACAGTATACTGTAGGTATGGTTAAAGGGATAGTTCACCCCAAAAAAAAATGTTTTTCTATTGATTAGTCACCCCATGGAGAAATTATTGGCTTAGGAATGCGACAAAAACAAAATAATATTCATGAATTCAAGTCTCCATGGGGTGACTAATTGATAGAAAAAAAGAACTATCCCTTTAAATACTGTTGTGTTTTGTTGTTGGGTTGGTTATGTTCAGGCACAAGGTTAGATACTGTTGTTTTCAGGCGTTAGCGCAGCCAGTGCTTAGCCAATGATATTGCGTTATACTTCAAACTCCCAGAGTGTGCAGAAATAGTGTACTGGTTCAGGGACCAGGACCTTTTGTTTTTAAATGTCACAGTGTCTCTCCCTCTCACAAAATGGATTTCTGTTTTAAGGTGTATTGTTTTTATATGACATAAGTGTTAAACGTGTGAGTCTGCACACACATGCACATGCATGCAGGTCCACATATTTGTTTTGTATGTGACGTAGAAACAGAAAGGATGTTTTTTGAGTTATTACAACAGAGAAAAAGACGTCTGACGGTTGCCATAGCAATTATTCCCCCCCATCGCGTGCTAGCAGTCAACTCACTTCCTTCATCCCCTCCTAGTCTTTTTCTTCACTCTCTATTTCTCTCAAAGGCTGCCTCCTTAACCAACCAAGTCCCATTTCAAAAATAGCAAAATAGCTGATCTACAAGTTGACAACACTCACAGTGCATTGTGAGCTTCTAGATGGTATTTTTGAATTATTTTAGAATAATGTATCTACCCATGCCCAAAATAGAGACTCCAGGTTGAAAGTGGTTAAGTGACCTCCTTTCTCTCTCTTTCTCTTTCTTTGTTTTCCCAACCATTCATTCCTTCTCTCCTTCTGCACTCCCTCTTTTCCATCCTCCTCCACCACTCCTTCACACCAAAGTGGCCTCCCCCGGGGGCTCCATGAAACACTGGGCGGAAAAAGCCGACCTCCGGTTCATGGCATCAACCCATGCCCAGCTGTAGGTAGGCCTGGGATACGGAAACAACAACAACAATAGCTACACTACTACTGCTCCCACTGCCTCTGTCAGCCTCTCCGTATCAGCATGAAAATGTTTGCTTGTTTTGATTTGTTTCAACACACAACTGCTTCATCAGTCATCATACAAACAAAAGAAAAAACAAAAATAAAACTTCACACACACCTGCCTATAGGCCTACATTTTTTCAGGGGCACAAATGAACCTGTCTTGTCCTCGAAGGCTTTCTCTTTAAATCTAGTCAAGACAGAACCTTCCTCTCTGAAAAGCCATTTCAACAAACATTATTCCCTTCACCAGATGAAAAATATTTTTATTTCAACTTGATTTTGTTTAGTTATTTAACAAAGATTTCCTTATGTGATTTATCTTTGGTAGCATCTAGATCACAACCAGTAGTGCTCTTCGGGAAAATCTTAAATCTGCTCACCTCAGTTGCCAAAGGCAAGACACCAGTTCTCATCTGAGCACATGTAATGACTTGTAATTTACGGTTTGTTAACAGCATATATGTAAGAATGTAACAACCCCCATGTGCACCACAGATCACACCAGGTGGCTCTCTTTAACCACATCTTAAATATGGATTAGTTCTGCTGTGATTATGAACAATTTACAGCTTCAGGAGATACTACAAATGACTAACTGTCTAATTTATAGAAAGTGTGTTCTTTGATATTTCTTGTAAGACTTGTCATTTGGTTTTTCATTTGGGGGGAAAAAAACAAAAAACTAATTGATTATGTAACATTGTCTTCATTGGGCTATATATGGGGCAATGCAATGATATGTGTTTTTTGATATATGCAAGAAATGCTTCTGTCAAAATCCAATAAACAAATGTTTGTTTGTTTTTAAGAAAAGAAAGTGTGTTCTTTGTTCATGTTGCTGGTAGTTATTCACTTTTTTAATCATGCTCTTGGTAAGGATTTATGAGAACATGATTATGCATTTTCCCCAAGTGGGAGCAAGTTCAAGGTTTGGTAATAAAGAGAAAAGGGTTGATTTTGCTGTTATGGTTGTTTGAGGAATCAGGGACACCAGCATACTGCCTTTACTTCCTCAATGAATATTTAATAGGCAACATTTCGTTGAAGAACCTTTTTCAGGCATATCAATCAATATGTCTGAAGAAGGTCCTTGAAGAAACAGTGCCAATTAAATCTCTATTGAACAAGAGAGAAAGACAGTGTGCGGCTGTACCAGATCTCTCAAAATATACATGTCTACTCCATCAACCACTCACAAATATTGTATTCAGGCGAGCAAGAGACTTTTGATGACCTGTTGTTGTTAGAAATGCGTTATGAGATATGAGACTACACAACTTTTGCTCATGATTGCTCATATGTCCACAGTGTGTGCTTATTGTATCACTTACTATTTTCACCTCTACTAGTCTTACAGATGTATTTGCTATAGAATTCCATGTGTTAGTCAATAATAACCATGTGGTAGTCAATAATCTGACCAGAATGTTATAACACTGTAAACACTGGAGATTTGAACAGTTTATATCATCTGGGATTTAGATGAAAGAGAGACGAAACCGTTATCTATTGAATTAATGTGTTTTGGAATTGCAATGTATTCATCCATATAGATGGCAACAAAGCTGTCCTCGGATGCACACAGATTTCACCAATATATGGCCACTATATATAGAGACAATTATTTTCCTTATAACAAGCCTGAACATATTGGGATTTTACATAGCCTATATCCTGATAGCTGGCAGTCTATTCCACAAGGTTTCCAAACCATTGTGAATATTTATAAAATGTTCTTACCAACATGAAATTCCTAGATACTGTAATTTGTTTATCAAATCATTTAATACAAAAAAGGGGAATGGAGTGAGGGGAAACAAAGTAATTGGATAGCTAATACATTGATAATAAGAATTATAGGAACACACAAGCAAACTATAGGCTGCATGCAGCACTCATTTCGGAATTAACCTGTGTCAATTGCACAATAAGCTTTTGGTTGGCAAATCGATTTCTCAAGATAATTTGGTTACAAATTGGGTTGACAAAGACAGTGAAGAAAAAAAAATACAGCTCCCCATAATCGCCATTAAATCAGCACCGTCGCGCTGTCCATCAGTAATCAGTTAACACCGCAGTATATGTATTATTTTTGTCCTATCGCGGCTTCTACATATACGACAAACAACACTTTGCTTTCTTTCTGCGGAAGGTAAATCGGGGGGTGCTGCAGAACTAGAGACGATTCTTTCTGTGAACCTTATGAACTGGAACGAACAATGGTGGCATATGCTCAATGGTTCTCAACCTGTGGGTCGGGACCCCCAGGGGTGTCCCCACATTATTATTTTTTTGGGGGGGGTCCCCAGGTGATAGTGAAGTGACAATTTAAGGACTTTTAAGACATTTTTAATTCCTAAAAAAAAGAAAAAAAGAAAGAAAAGAGAAAGACCACACTGCAACGAAACTAATCAACAAACTAAACCATTGGCCAAATTGTCAAATGATATAAGCAAAAATTGTGAAAATAGCCAATCTACATACATGCTCACAATGGTGAGCTTACCTTGTAGATCTGCTATTTTCACAATATTTATCTGTGGAACGGAGTCAAACAAAATGGGGGGTCCCCAGTTTAAATATGACTATTTTGGGGGGCCGCGGCCTGATAAGGTTGAGAACCACTGATAGCTACTAGCAACGAGCTCCCTGTTTCCAGAAGAACTCCAGCTATGTGTCGAAGCAGACCTACCGACACCGGGCATGCAGCTCACCTGTCAGGCTGTCATAGCACTCGATCTCCGTGATCTCCACGGCTCTGCGCTGCTCCTCCGTCAGTTTGGACGCTGGCTGGTTGAGGAGGTTGACCTCGGAGCCCGTGGTCCCGACGTCGATAACATGCACCCCCTTGAGCTGCAGCAGAGCCCGGTGGTACTTGCCGATCGCCTCCCGGAATTTCTTCTCCTTGTAGCAGCGGTGGCCTTCTACCTTGAAGTCAACGGCTTTCTGGATCTTTGCCTCCATCTCCGTTTCAGTCACCGAGCCAGGTCGGCACCCACCACCACCACCACCACCACCTCCACCACCACCACTGCCGTCTCCTGCACCCGCGGCCGCCGCTAAACTCCGGCCACCCGTTTCGGGGTAGCTTTTGAGGCTCTTTATCTGATGCTGTTTGGCTTCCATCTATCTGTCTCAGTGGGTGCAGGTGGAGCGGGCCATGCTGTGTGTTCTGTCGGAGGAGAGGACTGATGGAGCAGAGTGCTGTGCATAAAGGATGGAGATGGAACGACGGTGAAGGCTCTCCAGAAACAGAAGAAAGGGCTCCACAAAATGCCTCCGGCTTAAATCGTGTAGACTACTTAATTAGACCTTTAAAAAAAACATCAACATCTATGATAATGGTGTATGGGGTTTAAAAAAAGGTAAACAGTTGGCCATAACAATCACTGTATTCCCGTCTGGTTAGACTATATTTCAACCTCTCTGGATAGGATGCTCAAGTCGTGTGGAGCAGCTCTCCAGGCACGCGCAGCTTCAGCACCACGGACAGCGCACACGAGCCAATTCCGATGCATTGTGGGAAAAAGAGGAGTCGACTCGTGAGGCGCGCTGCTGCATCACGCCATACAAAACCTCAACATCATTATTTCCCTTCCGAAAATCACAGCATCTGCTGCATACTTATAGGCCTCCGTAGCGTGGTGGTGGCAGTGCAATGTGAAATTAGGCATATTAATCCACTTTGTATAACTCTAATAGGCTAATAGATCAGGGTAGAATCGCTCTTGTTCCATTAGCCTACATTACATTTGAATTCAGACTCAGAATCAGATTGTCATCAAGATTAGCATCAAATCCCAAGTCCACCAACTCTGATTATTTGATTAACGGATTTTTTAGGGATTTGAAGATAGATAGAAGATGGATGGATGGATGGATGGATGGATGGATGGATGGATGGATAGATGGATGGAGCCAGTGAGTGGTGGAGGTGGAGGAGAAGGGAGACAGCGACCTCCAGGGGGAATATTGGCAGTTACATGAATCTATAGCACACTATTAGACCTATAACATGTCATAGGCCATCATCCACGTCATCAGTATAGCTATATGCATTGTCTTTAACAGTTTTGGGCGCTTTCTGTTTAACTTATTGGCAAATCATTGTAGCCTTGTATATATTAATACAAAAAGGAGTTCATATTATTTAAATATTTACAAACATATAATGTCACTTACTCTCTGGATCATCCAGGGCGTGGAATTGTTCACTATCTCAATTACTGATATACTGCTGGTGTAAAGATAACAGAAATTATTACAGTAAATATATACTGTATTGAGACCTGATGAAGACCCACAGTGGTCGAAACGTTGTTTAACTTTATTAATACATTTTCTACTTCCCTTCCTTCTTCTCCAATGTACATATTGTTGTTCAGCACCTGAATAGTTTTTTGTTGAGATGTGCGTGCTTCCCTTTGGACTCTCTTTCCAGAAAACATAGATACTGTATGTCTTTATTCATGTAAAATATCTATCTTATGTATGAAATCCATTATCTGCATGCCAAAAGAAAGAGCATCTCTTGTTGGATACACCTTCATACAAAATGCAGTATGGGCTGAAAGCCTACACCAGGTGTATTCAACTATAGGCAGAGGGCCAAAATTGTAAAATTACTTTAAGTTGGGGGCCACAAGACAAACAAACAAAAGTTCATGGTTTAACCGGAAACCGTTAAGAAATGTGTGGTTGGTTCAACGGTTAATTTATTATGTTATTATTTTATTTATTTTGTGTTGAAAAGGTACTTCCACCCTAAAGTGACCCTGAATGTGAGCTGAATGTCATGATGCTGTGACTCTCAACAGATTGCTCATGAAACGCATCATAAGAGCCAGTGCCCTTATCAGCCATGTACTCAAATATAAACAAAAAGCTAAAACCTTTCCATGCAAACACGGAAACACTTTCACCATGCCAGCTTGGCTCCACTACTCTTCTCACAAAGACCCTCCCATGCCAGGGTCCGGTGCACAGGACACATTGAAATGCCTACTTCCTATTTTCTCAAATCAAAATACATAAATGCAGAATGTAGCAGTGCGACACCAAAATGGACAAATGTCCATTATCGTCCTATATATACCTATGGCACATAGCAATGGACATCATGTTGTACTATAGCACACAATGGCCGCTTAACCATTATCAAGTTTTGGTTAACGGTTATGAAAAAAAATCAAAATGGTCATCCTGTACAGCCAACCATCCAAGATTATTATTTTTGGAATATGGAATGTGTTCCAGGGCCACAAGACAACTCCCTGCGGGCCAAATTTGGCCCGCCAGTTGAATATTACTGGCCTACACAGTAACAAATAACGAGAAAAATGGGTTCTGATCTGGATTGGTGAGTGTCACTCATTTCTGGACCTTCACCTGGCATACTGGCTGGCTGGGATACCAACAGGGCCGTTCATTTAAGTTTTTCATATAATAAAATAAATGTTATCTCATGACTACATATAGAGCTGTTCAGGACCGTACTCTTTAATTTACAGATAATAATTACAAGGAAAAATACTCCTTTAATGGGATGAAACCTCAAACAAAACCTGGCCGTAGGTGGGCAGCCATCTGCCTTGAGCAAGGTTGTGTTGAGAGAGAGGGGGGGGGGGCATGGGTGTGGGAGCAAGACAGAGATGCACAGCAACAATAATAACTATAATAATACTCTGCTGCCATAATCCATGGAAACCTTCAATCCGAAGCCAGGGGGTCCGTAATCCCGATCCATGGAAGCTTGTGAGTTGAGAAAGCACAAAAATTCTAGGGAGTTGGTAACATGCACTGATGGGACATGAAAGCATACAAGGGAGAGGAGCTCAGTCATGGGAAGTCCCCTTGCAGTCTTGGCCTATAGCTAGGGCAAGCCTGCTGACAGCCATAACTATAATCTTTATCAAAAAGGAAAGTTGTAAGCCTATACTCTTTAGGGAAGTCTGACTCCTGGACCAAAAAACTGGAAGATGGTTCGACAGGAGAGGACTCTGATTAGGAACCACAATTAGGCCAACATTCGGGGAGCAGTATTCTGCATGGGTAATAATAAGGTACAATGAGCTCTTTAAGATATGGTGCCCAACCATCAAGGGCTTTGTAGGTGAGCAAAGAGAGATTTTCAATAGCGTAATGTTGAAAAGCGACTTGACAGTGACGTGCTGTCTCGTCATATCGGTGACGAAACGGGTGATTTTGACCCAACCCACTTTAGTACGACAGAACACCTGTCTGGATGAAGAACCTATTGTGGAAAGTATCCTTCTCTACAGTGCTGAAACATGGACAATGAAGAGCTCTAGAAAAAAGGGGATGACATGCAGCAAAGAGTCTCTGGTCAGATTTGAAACCCAGCCGGCTGCAGGAAGGACTATAGCTGTTTATGTGGTATGTGCTCTTACCGGGTGAGCCACTGGGGTGCCATATGTGTTATAACTTTCAAATAAAGATTCATACGCGTACACCGACACATTAGGGCATTTTGATTTTGGGGAGACAATATTTTGGGGAAAAAACAGCCAAGATCTTTCACCCTTTTATTTCTTTTAATTACAATATCAAGTTCTCAATCCATGGAGCTTGTGTTCCATAATATCTTAAAAATTGCAATGATATTTTTTTGTTTGCATTCTCAAAATCTGTACAGTGTAACAAAGTTCAGATGTGAAGGTTCATAGACAAAAATAATACCAAAGTGTATTAGTGTCTTATCGGGTAAACAGATGCCATCTACTGCACCTACTGTACAGCACAGTGATACCCATTTTGAGCACATTGACATTTCAAGGTTTCTTCATATGGGTGAAAAATAGGATGTCCAGTTAAAAATATATGGGAGAGGTCAGCCACAGGTATTCTGCTGTGAAAATTTTACCAAATCTATAAAATGCATTTCAATATAATCTATAATCCAATATGATTTTAACTACCTTTAAAGGTAGTTGCCCAAAAACTTACATTATGGTGGAAAAGATGATCAAGAAGTTCAATTTCACTTCGACACAGTAATATCTAGAGTATTCATGTACCCCGTAAAAAATGTAAATGGACCCTTACGGTCAAATTCCACACTTTTAGAGTTCAAATAACACTGGATGTTACTGCGCATTTGTCTGCATGCCTATAATGGAGGTGATGAGGTGCTTTAGATCGATTCAAGTGAATTGTGAGGTTGCTTTGTGACTGCATTATTTCATATTTTCAAGTCCACAGTTGAAATCCAAGTCTTTGGGTCTCGCCTATCCATCTTTGACCTCTGTCAGAGGATGGAATTTTGAGGTGCTAAGGTGATGGCAATGCAGTAAAGACTTAAAATTCATACGGTTAATGGAAGCCCTAAGAGTGTACCGGTAGACCACTGCGCTGTGCAAATAACTAGTGGTCAGCCAAGCAATAATGAACAAAAACTCTTGAGGCTTTGTGGTCAGGAGATATAACCCCCAAAGATTTAAAATCACGTTTCTTTTCAACAACAAACTGGCTTTCTTGTGATCATAAACACTACAGCTTCATGCATTCTGTGGGTCACACAAATTTCTCCAACACATTTTACATTTGAGATCAGTGAATAAGAGAATAAAGAAATAAAAAGACAACCCTCAATTCCTACAAGAGGGAAATTAGACCATACTCAATGTTAAACTTGGAGAGTTGATGAATGCCATGCCCATGCCTTAAAAATACAATTGACATTGAAATGACACAATGATACAAATAATATTCTGGATATCAACTGAAATAAACTGAGTTAAACATTCTCTTTTTTTATGTATTCAATTCATCCAGAGACCTTAAGTGAATGACCAGCTTGAATGCCACAGAGAGTTAACACTAATTTCTTTTCAGTAATTATTTGAACCGCTATTATTCTAAAAATCATAATGTGGCACTGAAGCTGCCTTTACACTAAATCAGATTGCAGTTTTGTACATACAAAACCTTCAGGTATATTGAACAATGTATTGGTGACGGATATAACAACATGATAATAGAAAATACAAAATAAAAACACAGACAACTCAAAACAGAGGGAAATCACACTACAAAATGATGTGTTAGGTCCTCTTACTGCCCAGTCTCTTGAAGACGCTGACAGACCCAATGTCCATCTGGGCTCCCTGGCTCTCCCCAGCTGCTGCTGCTGTACCAGTACTGCTGCTGACCTTGGAGCTGGCTACTGCCAGTCTGGCCTTGACTTTTGGCCTGGTGCTGGTCACCCTGTTGTCCTGTGTGTCTGCTGGCAGCTCTGGGGAATCGGCGCCCGTGTGCGTGGCAGGGAGTTTGCCCAGTCTCTGAAGCACGCTAGGCTTGGCAGGGGGGATGCCCTCAGGTGTAGAAGGCAAGGAGGTGGGAGCGTCAGAAGAGGGTAGCTTGTATTTGCCTCCCAGGCGACGGAGTGTGGTGGGTGCTGGTTTAAGGCGATGTTGTATGGAGGGTTTGGGGGCGGTTTCTTTCTTTTTGGAAGCAGCTGGCTTCTTGAGGACACCAGCATACTGGAGTACAGAGCCATCTCCATCACTGTCATCTTCTTCCTCCACGTCCATGTGCAGCTTGCCTGCCTTCAGCTCATCTTCCTGTTCATCTGCTCTGCCTAGCCCAAGACGACTGAACACTCCCGTAGGCTAGAGGGAGAAAAACAAAAGTTATGAATAAAGAACAACCTGTGCACAATGTATGACTGGCTGTTAAATATAACCCACGGTCTTACTTTGCTGTTGCTTGTTGTCATGTCAACCTGCGACTCAGCTCCAAGTCTCTCAAACACAGACCGCTTCCCACCTTTTTATGGAAAAAAGTTGATAAACATTTAGAAAGATAAAAGAGAACTTTACACACTTTAAAGAAGGGCTGGACAATATTTTGTTATTGTGTCGTCATCTAGATAAAAACAAATATAAATCCCACCTCTGCTTGCCTGCATGTAGGCTACAGGCATATACCCAGGGTATCTGCAGGTTTAGCTAAGTCAGATTTCAAATCTTTTTTTAGGACTTTTTTTTATACCACTCAATAACACCAACAACTCAGATTTAAGGTAACTGCGCCAACTAGAGAATAACCAATACTACTCTGTTCCCCCAGCAAACCCACTGAACAATATGAAAAGAGAACTGGAAGAGCTACTGAACACTGCAATGGACCAGAAATGGATATCCAAGAAGGAACATGACTACCTACTATGCCAACATCCACGCTTCTCTTCTTTCTACATGCTCCCCAAGATCCACAAAAACTTGGAAAACCCACCAGGTAGACCGATAATCAGTGGGAATGAATCCATCACAGAACCCGCCTCTAAATTTGTTGACTTTTTTATAAAACCTTTTGTCACAAAATTGCCATCCTATATTCAGGACAGCACACAGGTTCTGAAAAAAGTTGCAGAAATACACAATATACTGTAAGTACCTGCATTATGGCAACTATGGATGTTGAGTCTTTGTACAGTAACATTGTCCATGATGAAGGCCTGGAGGCCTTGAGATACTTTTTGAGGTCTAGACCTGATGACCTTATGCCTCCTAGTGACTTTATTGTGCAACTCACTGAGTGGACACTCAAAAACAATGTTTTCCTTTTCCAGGATAAACTGTACAAGCAAGAAAAGGGTACAGCGATGGGTGCATGTTTTGCACCTAATTATGCTAACATGTTTTTGGGACGATGGGAAGAATTATTACCCGGGTCTAAATGAGGACTTTGACCTCTCATCATTCTTATAATCACCCTTTTCTTTTCTGAACTATTACATTACACAAGTTTTTTTCCTTGTTTTTTTCCTTGTTTTTTCCTCTAAAGTAACTACTCAACTGGGTTCATATATGGTGTACAGTACCTGTGACCTATGACTTACTTTACTTAAGTTGTTCTTGGATCTGTTGTATTGCACATCAGTCGTAACGTTGTTCTCTAAACCTTTACAACCATTGTTGAATTTTAAACTTTTTAATCTTCTTTCATTCATGTGTAGATAACATGTGCATGATGCCACCAGGGGGCCTGCAGGCTGCAGACTGCAGGTCCTCACTGTGGACACACCTGGTAGGCCTATAATTAAGCCTACTTCCTGTCTTTGTTCAGCAACACCCTGAAGAAGGCGTTTGCCGAAACGCGTTGGTGTTTTTTAATGTTCTGTAAGCCCATTGCCCAATAAAGGCTTTTTAATTTCAAATCCACCCGAGTGCCTGGACCTGGATTTTTGTGCCTTTATGGCACATTCTTTCCTTTTTTGCTCATTCATTGTATTCCCTTTCATGAGCACCGGTGGTTTGAGGGATACCAGTAGCGCTCCTGCCATCTCTCTCTCTCTCAGATGTAAGGTACTTTGTTACCAATATTTAATTATTAAATATGGGTTCCCCATCTATCCTTTTCTATTATTGGTAGTAGCTGTTGGCAGATTTGGCCTATAATTAAACAACATTTCATTACTAGGCTTTCCAAAAAAAAATTCAAGCAGACAGACGTCAATGTGTGTACTGTCACTTTAAAAGCCTAATTTATATTTTGTCGTACAATGGTATTGCACAACACAAATAGCGTAGATGTATAACCTCACAACGTGTCGCTCTGCTCTTCGTTGTGAGCTAATAGATCGGCAATTTTAGCCAGCGCCTTTCAAAGCCATTTCAGAAACGTTTAGCTTAGCACAGCTGAAACGGCATACTGTGGTTATAAATAAATGCAGTATTTAGCGTTATTATTTAGGGTCCAAAGAGTGTGCAAAGAGGGTCTGAGTGACTCAGTGTGAGTGTTATAGTTAGGACAGTAGTGGCATTTAATGTACGTTGATGAAATCTTTTGAGCGTTGATTAAATTACCTGAATAAAGCGACTCATTGTAGCTATTCATTAGCTGAGTACCTGCAATCTGGAGAAAGGCCGACTCTATTGTATTGCTAATGCTTAATACTGATGTCCTCTGAAAACGTACGTGACAACCTTCATGTGTCTGGCCTTTTTTTAAGATTAATTTAAGACTTTATTTTCTTTTTAAGTCCCTTTTAAACCCTTTTCGGACATAAATTAATTTAATAACTTTTTAATAATTGAATACACCTTTGTTTTAGCCAGTGCCAAAGGAAAATCATCCCTCTGTTTCTCTGCACATTGCGTTGTTGAAAGACACGGGACAGGTAGCTCATTCCTCCTACTTGCTCGCCTCTGCGAAAATGAATTACTAGGTGGCATCTGCAAAGTCCATAATGCAGCCGTAAATCCGTATGAAAAGTTTACTTATGTTGGTTTGTCGGACTGACGTCCGTTTATTGAATAATCAGTGATTTGCCGTGACTTAGCTTGGCATGTTGTTTAAGTCAGTGCCAATGGCCGGCCTTCTAAATAAGAGCGTTCGTCAAGTCATAGGAAACTAAGCGTTTTACTTATGGTCAGCTAAATTTTAAATGAGATATTTTTGAAGAATGTGTAGTTTCACTGTTGCTACCCTTAAAATATTAAAGTGTGAATTCAAATGACAGACTGCACTTATCACTTGTGGTGACTGTGAACTGTTTTCTGTAAGCTAACAATACATTTTGCATAGAACATACAGTATTTCCACATCTTTGACCAATCAGAGATGTCCAATGGAGTCGGCTTTGACAATTGACAGAATTGTTTGTTTTATATTTGATAGAGATTAGTTATTCTAGGGACATTTTTAGCCTGCATTGAGTGACAGTGGAGAGAGAGTGGAAATGTGGAGTGTTGGGGAATAACGTTCAGCAAATGGTCTGGCTGGCCGGGAATCTAATCCAGGTACCACCTTGGTCTGATTTTGAACCAGGACAAATCCTGGCGATATTCAAATGCGGGAAGAACAGACAATGGATTAAATTACCCCAGTGCAAGGAGGGAAGACACTCAAGCAGCCCCTGGTTTGCAGTTTGTATTCTGTTGATTTAGTCTAGTTTGCAGAAAGTTGAATCATGTTAGTGTGTCTTAAGTTTGTTAGGGACATCTTTTAGGGAGCTTGCATTTAAGAGCCCGGGGCCACTGGGCCAGGCGTACCTTGACTGGCCTGCTGGGCCAGGATGCGGCGTGTACGTGCCGTGGTGCCTTTGGGCATGTTGACGATGTACTTGCCTTCCATCTCTGCTGTCACACGCCGACGCTTCACCACGGGTAAACCATTCCCCTCGTCTGCTGGCCGAGTCACCACTGAAAACATGAACGAACGATGTAAACATGTCAGACTGCACTTAAGATAAAACAAAGAAACAGGGAACAAATATTTTAAGATAAAAGATCAATAAAATGGGCCAGAAGGACACTTTTGTTATATACCTGCTTTGCCATTCTTGCTTGCCTGTTTGTTGGACACAGTGACAGAGAGGTCTTGGCGGCGGGCTGGAGTGCTTGGTGGGGAATCGCTGCTCAAGGCGTTGGCAATCATACGAGTGGCGGCTAAGACAGAAAATAAAAGTATTTATAAATATTATTTATAAAATTATTTCTCTCTCAACTTACTGGTTGTTGTAATGTTCACATTTGCCCTTTCAGGCCAGTTGGCACAAGATAGTGAATTCCAACATAGCCACACACAGTTCCAGTCTTTTGTTTTGCCGATATCTTGATGATATATGAGATATAAGTGCATATGGTGTGTGATATGAAACGTAAGCTCATAATATAAACACAATAATCATTGTTTAGTTATCATCATTGACTATCTTCGTTCCAATGTTCAAGGAGAAAAATGAAAAAACAAACGTGGAATTTTGTGTGCCCGATATTACGTATTATTTATAGGATTGAATACAGTATATATACACGACATAAAGACAACAACATGCTAAGTAAATAAACAATAGTTGCAGCTCCAATGGAAATTGCATCAAAATAAAAACGAATGACAATTTAAAAAAATGCATATGCTCGGTCCATGTAATTCTTAACAGAAATTCATTCTGGACACTCACGGGTACTGGCAGTTCGTCTTAGCTCAGCCTGAACACTGGTCTGTCCTGAGGAGATGGCCTCAGTAGCCATTTTGCACATATCCTGCAATTAGAGGTACAAGTGTAAGTGTTACAGACATAAGATGTAAGCCTAGATTAATGCTAAACAATGAGGTCATTCACCAGAAGAAAACATCTAATTTTTTAATTAGGAGAATAAATGATCTATTACTGGGGGGAAATTTGCATATTTCATTATTAAATAGAAAGATTCCGCTGTTAAATGAACTGCCTAACACTGAGAACAAAGGGTGTTATCAAAAATGATCACGTGGCTTAAAGTTAGTGTGAAGTGCAACACAGCTGTGTGCAAAAACATAAGGCACTATTCTGCTGATAAAAATACTAAATAAGTCAATTTACAAATACATTTCTGTATGATTCCACAATCAGCTAGTTGAAGAATAGCTTCATGAGGAATAGAAAACGTTACAATAATTATTTATGTGTTTGAGTGTAAACCTCATTTCAACTTCAAATTTGCATCAACATTAAAAATAAATGTAAAAATAAATACATTTTAACTCTCCCCCAAAAGAACTTGACAAACATCTGATCGAATGTAGATGTTAATGTTGTTCCCTCATCAGTCCTCACCTGTCTGTACACCTTCTTGCCATGTTTGAGGATGGCAATGATGTCACCTATTACAGTAATGCCCAGGTCCATCATGAGTTCCTTACTGAGGTCCATCAACATGTTCTTCTGAATTCTACAGTGAGACAAAGAGCGTATCAACCAACTTTTCTCTACAACACACCTTTTACTAATTCAGATTCTTCTCAATTTCTTAAATTGCTCCAGGTTTTCTCGAATGCCTCAATGTTATTTGTCAGTTACCTGTTGTCCACAAAGGAAACAGCATAGGTCACAGCTAGGCCGGCGGGGATTCCAGCATCCTTGAAGAACTGGATCCACTCTGATGTGGCTGAGGAGGAATAAGGGATAGAGGGAGTGCAAACATTTAATTAAATACATTAGGTGAGGTTTCAGCCAGATCAGAGCCGCATTCACATCCATTATAAAATACTGGCAGTGTGCACAACACTGTCGATCGAGCAGTTTGCGAGATTAGCTCTGTACACACAGACACTCTCTTAGAGGTGGCTAGCCTCCTGCAGAGCCATGCTGTAACAAAAAAACAGTTCAACAACAAAACCAAGTGTTTTCTCTCATCTACTATTCATTTTCGTACCTGAATATCAGACAAGAATGTAGTAAAACAGGTGTGAAAAGAGCTGGGTAACTTCTTAAAGGTGTGATCCTATTTACATACCTGTGCCATTAGGCTGTGAAAAAGAGAGATTTTCTGGGGTATCGGCAGATGGCCTATCCACAACAACTCTGACCCCATACCACAGAATAAATACAAGTAGTGTAACGCCTGACATTCAAACCCGGGGGGGCAGGGTCTCCTGCACAGGAAGTGACACTAAAGCCAAGCTACACTCAACCCCTTTGACTTGATTGATTGAATATTTATTAGACATAAACATAAACAGTAAACAGCACAAGGTACAGTCAGACATTTGAGCTATAAAGATAATACAAAAAAGTCCTGGGGACTTGTTTCCATTGTGGTCCTATATATATTCAATTCATCAACCTACCCTCAAAACCCGATCCAGGCCATGGCATCAATTTAAGGCCTGGGATTCGAACCCAGGTCTCCCGCCTGGAAAGGGCGCTATAGAGCCAAACATCTTAACCACTAGTCAAAGAGGGAATTCCTCTTAGCCAGGGGAGATATTTAGACTTTTAGTCTTAAGGCATAGGTTCTGGGCCACTCTCTTACAGTTGTACATGTTAAAGGGGTAGCAAAAGTGTCTCCAATAAATGATTTTATTTTGCGGTCTAATTTGTCTAGTCATTTATTAAAATATACATTTACTTCTGAGGTGAAGCCACACAAATATTTGTGCTGTAGCAGTTAGGGTGGGCCCAACAGGCTTAAGTCACATAACACATGCTGACTGTGACCAGCTGGGTGTTATTTTTAAGAGCATGATGTAGTGCCTTGTGGTGTGGACTGAACTGGTGGTAGAATTCAGCAGGGCTTGGCCTCGGAGGTCACAAGCTCACAGCCAATGCTAACATACAAGTACAAAAATAAGAATCCAATGATAGCAAACATCACATTGGTTTAAGAAAGAACGTTTAAAAGGATGACATCCTGTATGTTAGTTATTCTGATCACACTAGCTTTTTCTCCACACAAACTTGAAAATGAAGGCACATTAAAAGGGCATATTAGCAAGTACTAGACTAGAGCAACATGAACTGTAATCATACAGTTTATCATACAATCATAAAGTCTATTCTCATCATGAAAAGTGAAATTGCTTAAAATGGCCAAACATCTTCATGGCAATGTCGCATCATCAATTTTTATCTTAGCATACGTTAGGCAAGTAAAACTATGATCTGCCATCTGTTATAGTTGTGTTCTACTCAGACTCAAAGGAGATGATTTGATTTGTGAATTTTAGCCTACTTAGTTCAAATAACATCGATTAGATCCACATCCGGCACATTATGGCTAAACACAAAACCCATTTGGTAATAGTGTGTTAATGTAGTTTAACATAATTTAAGCTTAATTTCAGATTGCGTAATGTAAAACAAGAGCAGAACAGAACCTCGTATCAAAGCCAAGTACGTTGCTAACATTAGCTTAATTCAATGTTGGTTTCAGATACAGCCTAGCTAACAGTTAGCTATGCTAAGCGGGTGTGATCGACTCCTGCACATATCTAAACAACACTCTGTTTGAGCTCAAAAACAGCGTTTTAATGTGATGGACAGTCGAAAACAAACGACGGTGAACTATTAACGCATATCGCCAAAATAATCACAATGTATGGGCCCTTGTTCTCTTACCTGTTGTCACGGACGCCATGTTGACCAATGTGTGTGCCTGTGAGTGTGAATGAGTGCGTGTGCGCGCGCCGGGGTCAGCTGCATCCGGTGACGGTCGCTGTGCTCCACTGAAATTACGTCATTTCCGTCAAAAGGCCTACTTGCATTCTGTGGCCACTGTAGTGCACTGTCAGACCAGTGGTTCTCAAACTTTTTCATTTCAAGGACCCCCAGTTAACTACTATGCATTAGCAGTGACGGCTCCTGGGGGTGGTGAAGGCTCAGCCCCCCTCCCCACAAATGCCCCCCTCCCCATATGAAAAATATTTATGGAATAAATAAAAAAAATATATATAAATATGTGAAAGACAATTGACTGACTTCTATGTAAACCATACTATAAAATCATACTTTTTATTTAAAGGCGGTGAGACCAGATAGGATCCCAGGCCACGTCCTAAAGGCATGTGCAGAACAGCTAGAGGGAGTATTTGCCGACATTTTCAATCTCTCTCTCTCCCAGGCTGCAGTCCCAGTGGACTTCAAAATGTCCACCATTGTGCCCATGCCCAAGAAATCCAAGGTGACATGTCTGAATGACTGGAGACCTGTCGCTCTCACCCCAATAGTCAGCAAATGCTTTGAGAAGTTGATGAGAGACTACATCTGCTCCACGCTACCTGCCTCAGAGACTTAGAGCTCAGAGACTTAGAGCTACACCCAAGCACGTGCAACTGGATACCAGACTTCCTGTCGAAGCGCCGTCAGGTGGTGAGAATGGGCGGTATCACATCTGACACTGTGATGTGTCAGATGTGGCTGGATGAGTGCTGAGCCTTCTCCTCTACTCCCTATACACGCATGACTGCACAGCCACACACAATTCCAACATCAAGTATGCTGATGACACTGTGATAGGCCGGAGTGTCAACAATGATGAATCTGCCTATAGAGATGAGATCAGTTTACTGGCACTCAACGTATAAGAACAAGGTGCTGATCGTGGACTTCAGGGGGCCAAGGAGAGAGCATGTGCCCATCTTCATCGACGGAAGTGCAGTGAAAAGGGTCAGCGAGTTCAAGTTCCTCTGAGTACACATCGAGGAGGAGCTCAAGTGGGATACACATACCATGCACGTGAGGAAAAAGGCCCAACAGTGACTATATTGGTTTCGTTGCTTGAAGAAGTTCGGAGTTAGCCCCCACATCCTCCAATTGTACAACAACAGCTCCATTGAAAGCATTCAGTCAGACTGTTCTTACCCCTACAACGACTGTGGCCAGGCAAGAAGGCCTACAGTAGTATCAAGGGCAAGACCACCAGGTTTATGAACAGCTTCCACCTGGCTACCATCAGACATTTGAACAAGGCATGACCACCGCCTGTCATCAGGCAAGTCTTGGACTTTTACTTTTCCTCAAGGCCATACCTGTGGTGGATTATACCAGTGAAAGTGACCTTAGACCCCGTCAACTACCGCCCTGTTTCTATGTTCCATTTCGAAGGTTATGAGGTTAGTATATGAACAGGCAGAAAAGTATCTTGCAGAAAGAAAACTAATATACGAATTCCAATCTGGCTTCAGAACATCTCATTCCACTGACACCTGCCTACTCTATTAGACCGACTACATCAAACGTGAGGTGGACTCGGGCAAATACTGCGGCATGGTCATGTTGGACCCCCAAAAGGCATTTGACACTGTAAATCACTCTATACTGATTGATAAGTTGAAGGCAATCGGTTTTGATAGTGCATCCGTGAACAGGATGAAATCTGGAGAGGAGAGAACAGGTGGCGGATGTGAACGGAACTGTCACGGTGTCCTCCCCCAGTGTTCCTCAAGGAAGCATACTAGGCCTGGACGTAGCGGTCCAGGCACCTAGGCTCAGTGTAGCCTGACAGCGTGTCGCGGGTTTGAGTCTCGATCTCGACGGCCTTTGCTGCATGTCATTCCCCATCTCTCTCCCCATATCCTGTCAGCCTACTGTCCTATCAATAAAGGCATAAAAAGCCCAAAAATAAATCTTAAACTAGAAAAAGTGCTCCTCGGAGCACAGGTCTCCGCCAGGTCAGTGTGTTAGAGTAGAGTGTGAAGTGAGCGGTGATATTTATGAGTTATTCATTTCATCATGCTATTTTTGAGCGGTGTAGCCGCTCCTATAAGTGGGTTTGGGACCCATCCGTGGTGAAAGTTTTTCTTTCCGTCGCCTTCGGCCTGATGGAGACCATAAGCATACTAGGGCCTCCCTAATTTACATTAAAGACATGACATCAGCATGTGACTGAAATTTGTTCTTGTTCGTGGATGACTCAGCACTCCTGGTCTCGGACAAGTACAAATTGCAGGTTGAAAAACCCTCTGAGCTCAGTAAAATCTGCACATCTGGGCAAAACTGAATCCATTCTTTTTGGGTCCAAAATTGAATTCAGCAAGGCCACAGACTTTACAGTCAGGGTGAGTGACAATGTTATGACAAGCCCCAAGGAAAGAAGAAATTACCGTATTTTCCGCACTGTAAGGCGCACCGTCAGTGCGCCTTATAGTGCGGATGCGCCTTATAATGCGGTGCGCCCTATTTATGAAAATAATACATTTATTGAAGGTGCGCCTTATAGTGCGGAAAATACGGTACCTATCTGGGTTGTATTTTAGAGAACAATCTTTCCAGTGAAAAAATGGCAACAAAAATAATCAAGAAAGTCAACCAAAGAACAAGATTTTTGGCCAGGATCTCCTCGTTGGTCAGTAGGAATGCACCGAGGAGCACTTATCCAAAGTAATCTTGACTATTCATGGCACCTCAAAGGCATTAAAAGCAAAACTTCAGTCCTCTCAAAACAAACTGATCAGGTTACTACTAAACCTCACACCTAAGACTCACCTAACCCCTGCTCATTATGCTAGGGTGGGATGGCTCAGGGTAGAGGACAGAGTACAGCAACTTGCAATGGGCCTGGTCTTCAAGATACTCAAGGGACCAGTGCCCATGTACCTGACTGACTACTTCAAAAGAGTGAGGAGTGCCCAAGGGTACGACACCAGAGGGAGCTCCACTGATCTCATTCCCCCCAGATTCAGCACAAACATGGGGATGAATTCATTCTACTATTATTCCACCAAAATGTGGAATGCCCTATACCACCAGCCATCAATAGGTGCAACTCCCTACCCTCCTTCAAAACGGCCATAAAAGAGCTCCTGTCTGCAATTTGCAACTGGACCTGACAAGTCTCCTAGCTTGCCAAAAGAAACTACCCCCTCACTGTTTCTCTGTACTGCTCCTAGTATTGATGATCTCTTGTACAGTATAGTATTGTATGTCTTTATATGTCTTGATGAATTGAATACAAAGGACCACAATGGAAACAAGCCCTCAGGGCTTTTTGTCTTTTTTAAGCTGTTAATAAAGTATTCAATCAAAACCAGCTGCTATGCTCATACACCTTATATCTAAACCTCATTTACATACTGCACGGATGGATATGCTATGTGTACTGTAAATATGTAGATACCTTTTTGTTTTTGATTCTGTATTTTTTCCCTTGCCCCCCCTGTCCTCTCCCCTCTTCCTTTTTCTTTCTTTTTCTGGAAACAATAAAAACGAGGGAGCTTTCACAAAAACGAATTTCACGCTCACCCACTGTTTTACAGCTGTAAACCTATCCACATCAAATCCGAGATCCACATTGGATCCACACCATTCCCCATGTACAGTAGATTCTGAGATCTATGTGATTAATTTTCTTCTTCAGCAGTTTTTTCCCCCCTGGCCAAATCCTGATCACCATGTGACAATTATGTGAAAATGAAAGAGACAAAAACCTTGACAATAATTTGTTTATTTCATAATTCATATACTTTTTTCACAATTAGGAATTGAACGGTTAGAGGTTTAACCATCATTAAAGGGGATAGCTCACTCAGCCTTCACAGTCCATAAACAGTGAGAATAGTTTCCCTCTTTCAAGTAAACTTTAACAGGACACCAAACGGTCAGAATCAGAAAGAGGGCAAGAGGGCAACAATAAGAGAAAGGGAGAAAAGAAATAGAAATGTAAAAGCAAACTACTATATTTGCTATATTTGGTCCTCTCAGAGTGGGGTAAAACCATGTAAGTGAGAAAGTTTAAGAGAAAGGTAGTATTGTAGAAGCAACTGCAGAGAACTATTGAGATACATTTATGACATAATGCACTTAACAAAGATATGGAGTTATCAGAGCACCTTCATCAGCCAGGTTAAGTAAACATGATACTTCAATGACATCAGCGTGATAATAATGTCATTTCTATATCCTCCCATCCCAGAACAAGCTTCAATCCTTGGCTGTTTTAATCTCAAATGTGTTTAACTGTTAACAGCTTAACTGTGACAAAAAATACATCATTTGATTCACAAAAAGCATTTTTTTAATCTGCAGTTAAAAATGTGATGTGGCTTAGGGTGAAAAGCATTGAATCGAGAAAAACAATGGCACCTTTGGGGGAGAGACAACCTCAGGTCACGTAAGAAAAAAAGAAGAAAAAAAACATCTCTAAAATTATAAACAAAAGGTAATCTCTTCACAAGAATTAACCTAGGCTCCAAAGTAGCCTTGCGCGCCACGGGTTCGAGTCCCCATCCCGACGGCCTTTGCTGCATGTCACACCCGTCTCTCTCCCCATTTTTTGTAAACCTACTATCCTATCAATAAAGGTATAAAAAAGCCCAAAAATAAATCTTAAAAAAAAAAGAATCAAGTCTTGTCAAAGGGACATAAAACCATATAACTAAATGATGCAATAACATTTTGAGTGATATTTTAACAGAGATTGATGACGATCAAAGCCATTAAAGCCATATTTAATAGCACAGAACACAGTAGCAGATAAAGTGTCTGTTAGGTCATTGTGAGATTGAGCTGCAAATGCGAATTGCTACATCATAATTTATCCAAGAGGATAATAAGTATTGCCTTTCATAAACTGTAAAGATATTAGTCCTAACATTGTGAAATAAACGATAACATCATAGAGAAAACAATAATAATTAGACTTACATGTTGGATAATTTGGATATTGCCAGGTACAGGTATATGGGTTCAATGGGACAATCACTTGCATTTTCATGTTGTTCCTTTCACTTTCAACAATTTCAACTTTTAATCTCCCCTTTTGGTTTATTCTCCAAATTCTTTAGCAAGTGATATTTTGAATTCCAAATGATTGTGAGTGTAGTTGGAGCCATACACTAAACCGCAACTTCCAGAAATTACAGGAAGAGCAGAGCATAAGTGTGGTGCAACAGCCCTATAAGATCAGTATGTAACAATTAACAACCTAATTAGTAATTGATTACTATACTAATATTCGATGAGCAGCCTCTGCATTTGGGCATTCACCCAAAAGAAAAGAAAGAAAAGAAAGAAAAGAAAAGAAAAGAAAAGAAAAGAAAAGAAAAGAAAAGAAAAGAAAAGAAAAGAAAAGAAAAGATGCGCATTAGCTTCCTTTCAATTGTAAAATTGCTTCAATATTACCAGTTCATATTGTGTGGAATAGATAGCACCACAAAATCTATGTACAACAGAACCAATGGATATGCTTTATGCTTATTCTGATAGCAAAACATCATCATTACACATTGTTATTGTTCTTAGATGGAGAAAGGCATCTTCATCATCTACATATGTAAATATAGGTCTAACACAAAAACATATAAATGAGATCTGTCCCATTTCTGACTACCTAAAGCCACACTAGACAGGATATTAGTTTCATATTAATTAAAATATTACTGTAGCAGCAGTTTTACAGTTTATGTACTCAGAATGAATATCCTTATGCTACAAATGTACTTGATTAGACTGATTGAGGTGTTTATTAGCAATGGATTAACATGATTTGTGAAAAATGCAAACTGCACATGAATAACCAATCCTTAAAAACAATTATGTTACAGTTAACACATTCTTAAATATTTCTCATATTGTTTATTTCCTTGTTTTGGAACTGGTGAGTATCAAGTGGCATTTAAGCCTCATATACTGTATGCTTCATCGCACAATGGTGTCACTGCGTAAATTAGGCTATAAGCTAGGTGTCAGGAGGCATTGGGACAGACCTCGCAAACAAAAACAAACAAACAAAGGCAACAGCACTAATTTGTTAACTTGCATCATAGACACAATACATTTAATACATCTTCCTGGATAATGTGCTTTATATCTAAAACATATAAATACACATGGACATAGGCAGAGAGATTTAGTTCATGTTGATGGACTGGGGAGTACTGTGGGTTTTATTATAGTTTTTGTTCTTTTAGAAAAATATCCATTTTAAAACTAGTCGCAACAACATCACCCTGTTTTTCTTCATTGACAAAAATATTCCATTTAGATCTGAAAACATTCATACTTTACAATCATGGTCCATACACTTATATATACATGTTTCCTGTATATATGTAAATGCATATAGGCTTACAATTAGAAATTTTGACACAGAAAAAACTTTCATAGTGCAACATGCCTCTGAAGTTGCCAAATGAAAATATAATAAAATAATGATATAATACATGGTAATAATAATAGTAACAATAATGAGGAGATATCCACACACACACACGCACACGCACACACACACACACACACACACACACACACACACACACACACACACACACACACACACACACACACACACACACACACACACACACACACACACAAACAAACAGACTTTGGCAGCAACAGTACAAGTAAGAGCAGAGGACGAAGCAAATAAAAAGACAAAAAACTAATATAAAACAAAAATATATAACAATTCTCACTCAAACATATAGGAAAATAAATTGTACAAATTCACAGGCAAATAAAGAACGCTTACTCTGAAACGTCACCTCGCATTTTCTCCCCTCCATTTCCGGGTTTTGTTTTGGGCTCTTGCACATAATTAACCTCAATAAAGAAAGAAATAAATGGGCTTAGTGGCTCTGAGTGGACACACTCACAATGAATGTACCCCAACTGTTTCCTCCTTTGAGAGGAAAAGATAAGTACAGAGAACACTGAACCCAATGCTTAGAGGTTGTCCAAATCACTCAAAACAAAAGTCTCCTCCGAATAAAGGCATCAGTTATCATCTGGACAATTCCATAGAGCTGACAGACTGAACAAGAAAAGCTCAGAAAAGCTCGTTGTCAAAGTACTGTCAAATTACTTTTTCTTTTTTAAATAACCATGTATATATTTTCTCAAAGATGATAGTCACAACATAAACTCTGAATAAATAAGTCTGTGACTCAGGGACAATTCAGAGACTTGATGCGGTGGTATGAATGTGCGTGTGTGTGCTCAGGGTGGATGAGGCTTTGTGGTATGGAGGTGGTATTATGAAGGGTAAGAGTTAGAGGTCACCCTTCCACACAGCTGGTAAGAGCTGGATTTTTCTTTTTTGCTTTGTTTTCAACATTTTCCTCATTGATGGTGAAAGGGAATGAGCATCCTTCGTTATCAGTTGTCAATGAGAGGCCCTCTACCTCGGATCAAACTTCTTTCCTTCCCTATCATTCTCCCTTCATCCTCATTCAACCACCATCACACCACAAGTTGTGATTTAATCTTCATCATTCGTACGTCCAACAATGGCTCAGCAGAAGACAGTGGCATCCCTCTTGCATTTTGTGTTCTTCATTTGACTTTCTTTTAAATGATTGTGTCCATGTGAACGTGTGAATATATTTGATTTCGCAGCTGTAAGGGCCTGCTTGGAGCAATGCACTCCAAAAACAAAACAAAAAACAATCTTCTGTAGGGGCTTGCATCCATGTCCATATGTGGGGGAGCGCATGGGGGGGGGGGCGTGTTAAGTTGACCGGTGCTCACTCGAGGTCCCAAGGGCTGGATGGGGTCTTCGGGCTCTCATGGGTCGAAGACTTCAGGGAGAGAGAGAGAGATACACAGAGACAGGAGGAGAAATATAGATGGGGAGATGGCACGGGTGGCAGTTTGGCAGGAAGGCAGAAGTTTAAAAAAAGACAGGAAAGAGCAAAAAAGACAGAGGAGGCTGTTTGATTTCAGATCCCCAACCTTGCCATGTCCCAGCTAATGAAGAAGCAGAGAAACAGCAGCAGACCAGCAGTCTGTCCCCCACACAAGAGACCCTCAACAGCATGTCCTTCTTCCCTTCGGCTTTGCATAAATACATTCAGCATGATGGAAAAAAAGATGGCAGCGGGAGGAGGGGGTGACCAACATATGACGGCTGGGGTGGAGGGAGGGCATGGGTGGCTTGTGGGATTGCAAGGTGAGCTTGTGGTTTTTATTTTAGTCATTGCACTGTACATGTAACATATGAAAGTATTCATTATTTGTAAGCTAGGCGTTTTTAGAGCCAGTAAGTGGCAATGTCGATACTTGTATTTGCGTATTGTGTCCATGGTACATTTATTATCGACATAAGAATGACAATTAATGTGATTGTTGTCCTTATGTCAGATAGTATGCTTATTATGTATTAAGTATTGATATGATTTAATCCACGTCTGATGTGCGTCAGTGTGTTTTGTATGGCTCTTGTTTTAGGATATTTATGATATGTTGGAATGTGTAAATATGAATCCAATTGGTTGTGTTTGTTTTTTTGAGCTGGAAGTTAAAGGCTGACAGGTATAGTACATGTGCTTGCCTCAGCCCCTACGCTTCCAGTGACCACATCGCAGTATGTGCATGTTGATATGTGCCGGCGTGTCTGTCTGTCAGTCGGTCAGAGTGCCAGCAGCGATGGCGAGTTCAAGGAATCGGATGACTGCTCGCTACTGCTGTTCCGCTGGTTGGCACTGACCCCGCAGGCTCCCTCTGGGTAGGTGAACACAAATGAAGATGTGTATGAGGGGTTGTAGGTGACAGCGGACATGCCGTCATGGTTACCACCACCACCGCCGCCGCCACTGTCACTGGCCATCAGACACGGTGGACCAGCCAGCAGTGGCTCACTTGAGCAATAGAAAGAACTAGAAAATGCTACCTCCTGCATCATCCCTGGCTGAGGCTGCTGCTGTTGTTGTTGTTGTTGCGGAACCGCCGGCTGGGACTGTGCGGAGGCCGGGTGAGTCGTGTAGGCAGGAGGCAGGTAGAAAGCGTCTTCCTTCACAGTCAAGCCCACGATGGAGACAGGTGGCAGGTGCTGGTGTGAGAGCTGGGCCTGAGCCAGCGGGAGTTGCATAGAGCCCTGCGGCTGGTCCTGGTATGGGATCTTACAGCCCGGTTGGTGGGCCACCAGAACAAACTCCAAACGCTCCTTCTCCTTCTGCAACTCCGATATCTCTGCCTCCAGCTCCGCCTTCTCCTCTTCCAGGATGTCTGTCTCCTGCAGGCAGAAGAGAGGAGAATGAAGAGAATGAAGGGGAGCAGAGGGGCGGATGGATGATGGAGATCGATTAAAGAATATGGCAACAGAAGAAAGGGAGGAGGGTAAGCAGGTTAAAGGCGATTATTTGTGGAGGAAGCTGCACTCCCCCTTAGTAATACCATGTTATAGAAACTTTTCCCTTACAAATTACATTACGCTACAGTGTGGTTATCAGTACTGCAGGTACAATAGTCTGTCTAGTAGTCAGACCCATAATCATTATTATAATCATTATTCACATTAACTGAACATGGCCATTCATTAACATCAACCACCATGGGCAGTAACAGGTCATATTTAATTAGCATGACAAGCTCACCGACTGCAGTTTGTCAGTGAGCTCTCGCCGTCGGTTCCGACATTTGGCAGCAGCCAGCTTGTTCCTCTCACGTCTGACACGCCTCTTCTCCTCCTCCTCAGGAGTTAGCTGGAGCAAAGGATAGAGAAAGAAAGAGAGGGATACATATTTAGCTTTCATTCTACTTTACAATGAGCTTTCATTGCCTCCCCTCAAACTCCTATACACACTAAAATCTGTTTACACAGTTAAATCCTCAATGTTAATTTAACAATTTTTTCACACTCTCTGAGTAAAATCTTAGTATTAGATATATCGGTAATTTGATTTGTACACATAGCCTGTCTTATATGCAAGGACCCACAAACAAACGAGAAACCACACAAGCACATCACTTACTAACACACCAACATCTCCATCGTCACTCACAGACTCGTCTCGAGTGCGGCGACAGCGGGCTCGGGACTGACGGATGGGACCTGGGGCTGGCCCCTGGGCTGGCCCCGGAGTCTCTGGACCTGCCGGGGTGAACCCAGGTGGGGAAGAGTAGCTAGGACCTGGCATGTCATACGGGTCAACCAGAGACACGGGCTGGGTCATGGTGGAGGTCCCAGCGGTGCCGCTGCTCTGTCCAGAAGCCTGGGAGGAGCTGAGGGTTGGTTGTACCATCCACTGCAGGTCCTGGCTGCTGGTGATGGCCGTGACAGTGGGTACAAAGGTACCAGGCATATCCACCGCTCCAGTGCTGCTGCTGCCCCCAGGAACGTTATCCACACTGCCTAACCCAACCCCACACTCCTAGGAGGGAACATGGAGAACGTCAGTGAAGTCTGAGTCACAAGAGTCAAAACTAGTACGTCAGTAACATGCAACACAGACACTCAGACAGACAGCCACGTGCACACTTTTTTTTTTTTAAACCCACCCATAATAATTATATTATAATTGTATAATTATAAAGCAATAGACCCCTTAACAGACGACGTCAGACTGATAAGAACCAGTATGCCGCAACCAGTATGCGCGCAATGAAACCCATTCTGTCAGGTCTCGCTAGGACGCGCCTCACTAGCCAACACACAAGAGGGGGTTGGGGTGTGCTGAAATCACGCACTCCAAAACAACAGGTTGGGAATTGATTGCGTGAAACAATCACCTGTGCGTCCAGTCTCAATGTTAGTAAACAAATAATTGGTCTATAGAACAATTTTGTAACATTTAAAGAATCATCAATCCTAAATCTATAGGCTAATTGCACTGTATATGACTATAGTATTAATGAGGGAAAGTTTTCTAGTTCAACTAAAACATTTTAATTGAACTAGAACTAGAACATTTTTCGCTTTAGTAAAATAGGCTAAGATGATGTTCAGCCCAAATATGTCACTGATATTTTTGTTTAATTTATTTATACCCTCCATTGATCCCAAAAAGGTGTTCAAACTGGCATTAATATACTCATACAAACAGCGGATGAGGATCTGAGCAGTCTCCTAAACCAATCACATCTCTCCAATGCGTGTCCCCGCCTCTTTCCTCTCCTCCCGTCACACCCCCGGTGTTCCCCTTAGCAACGCGACGTAACACTCCAAAATAGAACGCATTGACGTCACCGCAGAAAGAGAGCGTGGAGAGAAGCGAGCGAAGGCGGGGCTTAGGTATACGTACGTAGGAGAGTTCCACAGCCTTGTCATCAAGGCTGCCATGTCTGATTACTATAAGCGACTTTGGGCTTGTTTTTCTGTAAAGTTGCTAGTAGATATTGGTAGTTTGCGGGTTGCGTTTTTTTGTGGCTTGTTTCTAAAGTGTACTTGCTTATTTAGGATTGCTTCCAAATGTTTTCATTATTATTTAATCCAGTGGTTCTCAAATATTTTCATCAAAATGTTTTGTGCCCAGGGGAGCATTTGCGTTGTTAGAATGTTTTAAAAAATATTATAAATATTCCACATTTTATTGCAAGAGCTTTTGAAAATAGCAGACCTACGAGCTTGTAGATCAGCTATTTTTAAATAGTCGATGCATATAGATTTCTAAGTTGCTTCTTTTGGGCTTGTTTTCATAGGCCTGGCTGCTTATTTCTCTCACAAACCCTGGCAACACTGCTTGTCATACGTTCTGCGGCATGCTGCTGCTGTAAACCCACCACGTTGCCACAGCAGCAGCCTGCCCGGTGAATGCAGTGTTTGTCTATCAACTAACCGTCAGTGACATTAGGTGTTAGCTCCTGCCAATCGCATCATATTTGTGCTGATAAAGAGTTCATTTTAGCCCATAATATATTTGGAATGACTGCGCAGGCCTATAAAATACAAATTAATATTGTATAATGAATATTAAGGGATACGCAGTTATCACCCGAACTGCACTGATTGATTGATTGGTTGATTGATTGATTGATTGATTGATTGAATACTTTATTAACAGTTTGCAAAAAAGCACAGAAAGTAGGCTACAGTTCTATACAAAAGGATGCTAAAAGGATTAAACCCAAGAAAGCACTATATGGGCTTGTTGTTTCCATAGGGGTCCTGAAACGCATGAGTTTGTTAATCCTTTCTTTGTTTTTAATCTATAAAGTATGGAGTTTGTAACATAATTTACCTGCGGTGCACTGGTAGTCGGTGGGCTCCCGAAGGAGTCCACGGAAGAAAGGTACTCTATGGATGGAGAGGAACTTCCACGGGAACCGCTATTATCGAGGTCGCCGGGGAACCCTTGGAACATTTCCCCTGAGGGAGCGAGGGTGGTGAACGTGAACCCTACCGTTCCCGGGGAAAGTGCGATATCACCTGCAGACAGTAGTGGAATAGCAACACACGTATAGGGTAAACTGCTGAAAGACATTAGACAATGTTATCATAATAGCTGCTGCCAGTGCTTCCAGGTTGCCAAAGCTTTGCTCTAAAATAACCGATAGATAGGCTACTGTCTTCATATTCGCCACTGTACCGTTATCGTTTGCAAAGTTCATAGCGAGCCTATTTCCCAAACGATTCTGTTTTTCATAGTACGTAGGCTACCTCACAAACTCACAGATAGAATATATACTTTTGTGAAATCGCATTTGCGTAAAACGATAGATATGGATCGACGAAGCAATAAAACCGACTTACCGAAGTTGATCTTCTTGGTAGAATCTTGTAAGATGTTCTTGGTTTCTTTCCAAAAGAGTTGCATGAAGAAGGTAATCCAGTTCCCTCGGAAGGGAAGTCCTAACTCCAGATGTTGCAAACAACTGCTTTAAATCCAAGCACCAAAATATGCAGTTATTATAGATCCATGTAAAAAGTCTGCTATGTGTGAACTGTACTCCGAGGAACGTTATAGTAACAGGGTCCAACGGTAGCTCAAGTCTTATGAATGAAATCCCCATCGCATAAAACCATTTCAAGCTACCGAGGTACCGCCTTCGGTGTTCCGCTGACGTACGTGCCCATGTATGGACTGAGTTCTGCTGTTTGTTGTGTATCCTTGGTGACGTGAGGGAATCCCTCTCTCTCCCACTGAAATAGGCTACTGGCTTGCCTGGCGGAGGATAATAATAGTTTTTTTTTTTTTTTTTTACTATCACAACCACGAGATATTTCTCACCGTCTAACAATTTTCTAAAAGGGAATAGACCTTGTGGAATTGCGTTGCTATGGGAACAGCTTGGGTCCAAGTTTATTTCCTGTCAGCTATATATCAATATTCACAAACACTGCAACAGGAAATCAACTTCATAGAATGATTATAATATTATTATTATAATATTATAATATTTCAAGAAACATCAATCTGTTTACGAATATTGTATGAACTCTAATGTTATCATGAAAAAAATCATGACATTGCTGGGTGAAAGTTGAACAAATCCAATTAACGATTTACTGTAGGCCTAAATGCTGGTCCATTTCAGTTAAATTAAAACTATTATATTATCTACATTGATTTTAGTCGTGTGTAGCCTGTTGAATGCTTAAGAAAACAAAGCATTTAGGTTAATGGTTTTAGATCTTTATAGGTTCATGTTTGAAATTCGACAGATCGCTTCAATCACCCCGTATATATTGAAAAGGTATAGGTAAGGCAATGGTTCTCAACCTTTTCAGCCCGTGACCCCCAAAACAATCATATTTGAACTGGGGACCCCCCAGATAAATATTGTGAAAAATTGGCTATTTTCAAATGTTTCGCCTTTTTCTTATATTATTTGACAATTTGGACAATGTTTGACCAGTTGACTTATAGTATAGTTTGTTGATTACTTTTACATTTGGTTTTTTTTTTTTTGTATTAAAAAGTCCCCCCCCCCCCCCACCAAAAATCATGTGGGGACCCCCCTGGGGTTCCGGCCCCCAGGTTGAGAACAACTGAGGTAAGGTATTTTAGGCTATGTTTCCTAAATGGAGTAAAGTGACGTTGTGCAATAGTTGGCTATATGATGCCATGCCCTTGCCCCATATATTATTTTTTTACTATCACAACCACGAGATATTTCTCACCGTCTAACAATTTTCTAAAAGGGAATAGACGACCTTGTGGTATTGCGTTGCTATGGGAACACCTTAGGTCCAAGTTTATTTCCTGTCAGCTATCGATATTCACAAACACTGAAACAGGAAATCAACTTCAATCACCCAGTATTGAAAAGGTATAGTTTTTTTAACCAGTTTTTATAGTATGGTGTGTTGAGTGCTTTTGATGCTGGAAAAATGGTCACTTCACTGTCATCTGGGGAGTCTGCCCCCCCCCCACCGAAAAAGAAAAATCATGTGGGGACCCGGCCCACAGGTTGAGAACCACTGAGGTAAGGATATGTTTCCTGAATGGAGTAAAGTGACGTTGTGCAATAGTTGGCTATGATGCCATGCCCTTGACCCATGTATTATGCAAGAAAGCAGGGCTGAGCCTGAGCTGGAGGAAGGAATCCCGTCAAAGGAGGGGATATCCCCTGGTAAAGGTTCTCACGGCACGCCCTCGGGAGCTCTCCAATCTCCACTTTATGTTTGTGGAATGTGAGGGTAGGACTAAACGGTTTAGTCCTACCCTGGTTTAGTCTAAACCACTCATTGAACTAGACGTGTTTGTCTGCTATTAGTTCATTATGTCCAAATAGTATTTCCAGCTTTCAGTACTTTTACTTCTACTCCACAACATCTCAGGTCCAGGTAGGCTACTGCAGGACCCAAATTATACTTTAATACCCGGACATTTCATAGGCAAATATTGTAGCCTACTTTTACTCCACTACAAATTATTTGAAAACTTTAGTTACTAGCCACTTTGTAGATTTAGATTATCATTACAAAACATACATTAACCACTTCAGCCGGGCCATTTCGGCCATTTGAAAATAGCCAATCTACAAGCTCTGCTATTTTCCAAAAAATATTATATAATTTATACATTTGAAAACTTGTGAAATGGGATATTCTGCATGATGAGTATTTTCTACTTTTGGTACTTTAAGTACATTTTACTTTTATTCAAGTACATTTTGAATTCCGGACTTTTTAACAAGAGTTTTTTTTACATTTTTTTTGCAGTATTGATACTTTTACTTAAGTAAAAAATGTAATACTTTTCCAACTGTTCATTTATAGGATTTAAATTAAATAGGCAGCATCAAACTCTTAGGCCAATAATACTACAATTGTAATTGTAATTTAATTAGCCCGCCTATCTGAATGAAACCTTAGAATAAATGTTGAATACATTAATTCGTGGATTTTGGTGTAACCAATGCAAGGTGGCCTCATTAATGTCAGAATTTTTCTTTCTTTTTTTTTTTACGAGAAATACGACAATACTGTAATTCCGACATGAACAGTGGGCAGCAGCAGTGACGGAAAGCAGCACCATGATACATACTGACACTGTCATTGCAGACGAACAGAAAATGATTCATTGTTATATAGCCTACACACTGCTCAGCATGCCACTGGGAATGTGGCAGGTGGGAGTTAGGTTGGGGGGGGGGGTAAAACAGGCAAATGCGGGAAAAAGATGAATGAAAAATCTCAAATGGGCCTACGTTTATTAGTGATGTCACAAAATGTCACGGGGCGGGCATGACTGCAGGTGCATATAGACCTACAGGCGTGAAGAGAGGAAGAGTTGGATTAGCCTAGGATAACAACAATGTCAGCGCTATAACTATAACGTCACAGCCGAGGATCTACGGAGAATGTTGTGTCCCTGCAGCTGTTGTTGTGGATGACAAATCAAATGAAGGCCCACAACAAACAAGTGTATGGGGACTATTATAGGCCAATGCCTCAGAATCCACCTGATTGAGACCTAGATATATTTTAGTTACAACAATTCTAAATACTTTGTATTTTATATGTTTTAAGATATGAGAATGGTGTAGTAGCCTACATATCATAAAAGAGTACATTTATTTGAAGACGCATGGGCCATGTGCTTTTTTTTCTCTCTTCTTTTTTTGTCTCACCACGAGTCTTCTGCATGTGTGTACAGCGTTCGGTTGCCTTGGATACGCCGTTCCATCTGACGTAGAGACGCAGCCTAGGTCTTTTTTTGTTATGCCGCCTAGCAACTGGTTTCCGTGGCAACAGGTTGTGAGTGACAGGCAAAGGCAGACAGTGGCTACTCGTACAACATGGCTTCCTGGTTCTGCGCATAGCTGGCGCATATAGAGTTTAACCGGCAGCGATTTTGAGGTTATAAATAATGTACATTTTTACGGAGCCTTTTAAAAATACTCTCACGTCTATCTATTCCGTTTTGCTGCTCTGGGTAACTTCAGATAACTTCAGATAACGACGAGCTCTGCGTAACGTCGTTAGAATACATAGCCACACGGGATAGCTAAGCTAACCGTTCATACTACTGCAGTGTTTCAGACAGCATGCTTAATAACATATGTAATCCACTCTGCGATAACTTCTTTGTTTGTTTAATTTAGACATTTTCGCCAAGTTGTTGACAGTGCCACAAATACACAATTATATATTTGAATACAGTAATTCAACCACGCATCATGGCGATATTAAACTATATTTTACTTTTTACAAAACGAAATGATCTTAATATTTATCCTCAAAACGTTAAACAACTACATAATGTTGCCACTAAATGCAGTACTTGGTGTGGATTTTAATTTGATACTCTGATCCTTTTACTTTCTGTCTGGGACTGGGCAGTTGGCACATATTTCTAGACAGGAAGCTAATCTCTTGACCGAACTCCCATTGACCCAGAGATCCAGATCTAGACAACAAGTGTTGTCTAACTATTACCCCGGTGTGCTTTGTTTTGCTTGCCCCCGTCTCTTAGCATGCTTTCGGGAAGCTACTAACTATCACCCTGCTCAGGCCAGGCCCTGTTTCCCTCTGGGAGGCGGGACATGTTTGCCCTGTCTTCCTGCCCAAAATATTTGTTACCAGGCAACGGTCAGGCCTGCCCCATTATTTCAGAGTAGTGTTGTTTACACCCCTTCTGGCTTCTCACCCCAACAACATTACATAACTTTCACTGGCTTTCCCCACCTCTTCTCTGAGAGAAATTTGACCTGTCTTTTTACCCCCACCGCACATACCCAAGTAAACCCTTCTTTCTTCTAGACCGTTCCCCTCTCTGTCTTTGCTTGCTTTAAACATTCACAATTTCAGCCACTGAGAGAACAAATGCTGATCAAAAGAGGTCATGAAATTCGTATGAAGCAGATTGTTAGTGGATGAGCTATGCTTGGCCTGAATTTTGTCTGAATAGCATTATGTTTTTTCAGTAACTTCACCTTTTAGAATTCCTCTGTTGTCAGCATTTATTATGACTTTGGTTTTTATTGGCAAAATTTATTGTGAATTAAGCTATCTGTATGCTGAGGTTTTGGACTTGAAATGGACCAGCCTATTTCAGGTTAGCCTATGTGTATTATGTGAAACATAGACGCAGAAGTAAACTAAAATTGCCATAATCCTCTAAAATTATATTGGGCTGACTAGGCAATGATGACTGAAGAACTGTAATGGTTGGAATGGCAACAATCAGCCACAAATCAGAACAATTGCTTTGTATGATGGTCCTTGATGTTCTCTTTCTGCCAACATGTTTATTTTGTACAAATGTGGTACAGTATATCTATGGGCTACACGGTTATGATTTTTGGCATGCGACACTGTAATGTAAATGAGGAAAAAAAGGGGTTATTGAGAGGAACAACCACTCCCACCGCAGGCTACAACCTAGCCACAAAGGATCTCATTGTGTGGCAAGAAAATGAGCTTGTTATCCGATGCATGGAAATATATTAATACATTGGATGAAATGAGAAGTTGCAGTTTTCTTTGGTGTGAATTTTCTTTCTTTGGTGTTTATATTGAGTAGTGGTTCTCAAACAATTTCATCTCAAAGATCCCCAAATTGATATGTAGCCTACACAGCGTGTTGTTGGCAACCAAACGCTCCATTCCCATTGAAAACCATCGCAAAAAGACGTCCACATAAGCAGAATCAAAGGTATGTGTGACTGTATACCCTTAATGTGGTTTAACTTATTTTAATGATCTTAACAAATTTAGCTGGGGAGTTCCTGAAGGACCCCCCGGACCCCACTTCGAGAACCACTGATATAGAGGACATGTAACATGTGACTTAGAGAATTAGAATTACCAGACATACACTGTATGAACGTCCCAAAACTTAGACTCAAAAAGCCCAAATATGTTTCAGTCATAGAATGAAGAGAAAAATATGCTCACTGAACAAATTCTTGCAGCAAAATAATAAAACCAGCCATCAGAGTTTGTACAATTCATAACCCAATTTAGTCTCAGGAATTTAGTTGCAATTTCTGAGCTAGCTGGTTTTCTTTATCACAACAAATTGAAAGCCAAAGTCCCTCGTGGTAAAGCCCCTCGTGAAAAACATGGCCCAGATCCATTCCCACTGTTGTGGCCATAGGGAATGAAAAATATTTTCTCACATCAGGATTTGATAAACAACCCTGTCTGGAGGGTAAAATAGTTTTGGCTCAAAGCTGCCTGCATGTTGCTGTTGTGACCACTCATGGTTATAATCTGTAGTACAAGGGGTGGAGTTGTTATGTGTATATGTGAAGAGTAGTATGTCATTTTCTGAGTGTCATTGGTTATCATATCTCCATCTGATCCTTGCCTTTGTGTTCACCTGCTCTGTCCCTCCAGTCTAGTGGTCTTTTGGCATTCTATATCCTCCTGCATGTTGGTCAAGGACTGAGGCTGGCTGGCATTGACCAAGCATGCTTGACCTAATTTTGCCCTTGACTGCACAGAGATGCCTGTAAACTGGATGCATGTGATGAGCTGAGAACATGCTTAAGACGACGTTTGGCTTCTTATTCAAGGGAAATATTTAAACTCAGAGGTATGTGCATGAGGTACAGCAGGGCTATTCAACTATTAGGCAGGGGGCCACAATTGTAACATTTCTTGAAGTTGGGGGCACAAGACAAACAAAAAAATAGTTCATGGCTTAACCGGAAACCGTTACGAAATGTGTAACTGGTTCATTTATTATGTTATTATTTTATTTATTTTGTGGTGCAAAGGTAGGCCTACTTCCACCGTAAAGTGACGCCTGGAGGTAGCCGTCCATGTACTGTAAGTAAGAAAGCTGCAACTGCTCCATGACTGCTGCCCAATTCTGCCTGGCAAGTTAATACATAGATAAATGAACTGTGGAAAGTACTTGAAATCCATACTTGAGTAAGAGAACAGATAACTTGCTTTAAATATATTTTCACTTTAGTAAAAGTTAAATTCACCCTGAAGAAAATCACTTGCGTCAAAGTGTTAAATTAGCTCACACTAAATGTACTTAAGGAAGTTAAGTATCAAAAGAAAAAGTACAATAATCCAAAGTAAAAGTAGTACAAATATCAGGTTTTTCATACAAAGAAACAAAACGGCCAGAAATTAGTGTTAAAGCAATAAAGAAACTGGATAATTTGTCCCAGTACCATACATTCAGGTGAATGATCTCACACATCAGTGTGTCTTACATTTCCAAGTAGCTTGTGACTAGATTCACTACTTTCAGAATGATGTAGCTTCCAAGTAGTTCAGCTACTTTTTTCACCATGTAGCTGGGTAGCTTGACAAAAGCTACATTTTTAGTGGCACATCAACAGGGAAGAGCACAACAAGAGTTTTGAGTGCAGTTCGTCCATTACATGGCATCTCCCTCAATTTGTAGCTACCTATTTTTGAGTTTTGAGTGGACTCCAATCACCCAAACCTCAAAATGCGTAAATGCATTAGGAAACAGTGCGTCACCAAAATGGACATATGTCCATTATCGTCCTATAGGACCTATAGCACATAACAATGGATCATGTTGTACTATAGCACACAATGGCCGCTTAACCATTACCGAGTTTTGGTTAACGGTTATGAAAAACGTTGAAAATGGTCATCCTGTACAACCAACCATCCAAGATTATTATAATGTCTTTGGAATATGGAATGTGTTCCAGGGCCACAAGACAACTCCCCGCTGGCCGCCAGTTGAATATAATTAAGGTACAGTATGTGCAAGATGGTTATTTTGCACACTTCTGATGTGAGTTAACATTTTCTCTGATATCCAGTAAAGTTAAGTTAATGTTTACCTTTGACCGGTTTATTTCCAAAGCACCCCAACCATCTATGCATCACTGGCAGAGTTCTGAGTCTGTTGTGGTCTGTAAGAGAGCTTGACTGAGTAAAGCATTTGGAATGACTCCAAAGGTTCTATAATTACAGACTCCGGCAAGATGTGATTTCAACTCTCTTTCTTATTCCGTTGTAGTGCGTTTCTACACGTCAGCATTGAAGCACAGAATTTGGAATGTAAAGTTCTAATTTATCATTCACTGCATGGGAGTGATCAGTGGGCTTTAGTATTCCACAGTTCTCTGTGACTCAGTCAGAGGCATCGCGTCAATCCTTGCCTACTTTTAGCAGGCCCACTGCCAGACATAGAAAGTGGCAGAGAGAGTGTGAGAATGAGATGAGAATCAAATGCGCCTGGTTCATTGTTCCCCAGAGAAACGCTTGTCTCTTTCATTCTGACTGTCCCCCACACCGCTCCACCATGTACACACACGTATGTACACACGCATGCACGCACACAAACTCGTACCCTGACCTCTGACCTAACCTTAACAAAAACCCTATGAATCCTATAGCCCCAAAACAGTTGGAAATGATTAAAATAATTTCCCTCATTTTGCCGTCTTTGAGGACACGCGCACACACACACACACACACACACACACACACACACACCTTTCCTTTCTTTTACATAAAGACAACCCTTTTTACAGCAACCATTAGAGGCAGGAAAAAAAGAGGGAGAGTGGATGAAAGAATGACAGAGAGATGGGGCGATAAAGACATAGATGGGGGTTAGCACTGAAGTCCATGTGCACGCCTGCACCTGTCATCCCCTTCTCCTTCGTCACTGGCCTATGCACCCACACAGTCTGCTCAGTCATCTTCATCCACCCTGCTGTACCTCTGTTGGGTTGTACAAAAACACACACTCAGGTTTATTCGTTAACCCTTTTTTTTAGCATTGTAGGTGATAAAACTAAAACTAAAAAGGAAATAAAAAAAAAATCATCAATTGTCAAGTATTGCTAAAATAGCTGATCTACAAGTGTGTCTAATAGACCCCTTAACAGAGACCGTCACACTGATGAGAACCAGTATGCGTGCAACCAGTATGCGCGCAATGAAACCCATTCTATCAGGTCTCGCTAGGACGCGCCTCACTAGCCAACACACAAGAGGGGGTTGGGGTGTGCTGAAACCAGCGCACCCCGAAACAACAGGTTGGAAATTGATTGTGTGAAACAATCACCTGTGCGTCCAGTCTAAATGTTAGTAAACAAATAATTGGTCTATACTCACCATCACACAACCAACATTATTTTCCCTTTCTTGCTTCACATCCCCTGACTCCATCCTTTTTCCCGACATTATTTATCAAACAATTGACTGTCTAGGGGCTTTTTTCACACAAATTACTACGGCAGAGAAATTATATTGCAATACGGGTGATGTATTGCAGAATCCTTTTAAATTTTCAATCTTTTTTTTATTTTTTATTTATGGACTTGCCTATATTGTCCAGACAGGTCAGTAGGCTGACAGGAAATGTGGAGAGAGAGATGGGGAGTGACATGCAGCAAAGGCCGTCGAGATTGGGGCTCGAACCTGCGACACGCTGTCAGGCTACAATATGCCTAGGTGCCTGGACCGCTGGCGCAGAAACACCTTTTTTGACATACGTAACATAAAAAGTGGTAGCCTATGTAATATTCATTAGCTTACTATGCTGGTAGCCAGACGTGAGCAAATGCCGGACTTAAATCAATCAATTCACACAAATGAATATTGTTTTTTCAGCAGCTCTTCAGCTGTTCTTTGGGGTGGTTGATGTGCGATATAGCACCACTGATTGATTGATTGATGTACTTTATTTAGTAAGACATGAGAACAACAGTACATGGAAGTACAAATTCACAATACAAGGTCTACTAAACTGGAAGACTCATTAAGCACTGAGTTTGTGAGATCCCCATGCACACAAATCATGATGACAGAGACAGACAAATATACACACTACTATACAGAACGTCATACAATCGGCTTACAGGTTACTGGTATGAAGAGTGAAAAATATGTACAAGAGAAGAAAAAAATGGGGAGAGGGGGGTGGGTTAAGACTTAGACAGGGGCCATTTTCGAATTGCAGTACAAAGAACTAGTTAAGCCCCTGTATGGTTCTTTAGGGCTTCTCTACTGGTTCTTAGGCTTAGTTTAGGCATTTATAATGGTTCTATAGATAAGTGCTATACTGTAACACTAAAAGAGGTTCCTCTATGATTACTAGGCAAATAACCAATTATACACAATTATAGTGCTATTTAGGACCATTTGGTTTTACAAATTACCTTATTAGCTTCAGCACTCAGTCTCAGATCAATAACTATCTTAGTGAGAATAGTTTCTGTGCTATGATTAGCTCTGAAATCTGACTGAAATTTCTCTAGAGGTCTGTTCTCGTGTTGTTGTTTATTTGGTTGAAAACAACATTTTCCAAGTAGCCTATCTTGCTTAGAAAATGGAGGTTTGATATGGGTCTGTGATGTCTTTCAACTCCACAATCTGAATTAAGTTTCTTCACTAGTGATTTGACAAGAGCAGTTTTGAAGGCATCAGGAACAACTTCAGTTTCAAGTAATGTATTAATAATATATTTTATGGCCATGATTGAAATGGAGGAAAAGACCACCCTAATGAATATAGAAGGAACAGGGTCAAGACAGCAAGTCGAGTTGCTAGTTAGTTTCTCATTGTTGCCTGCCTTTCACAAGGTTGCCTGCAGAGGTCACCAGCAGTTGTAATATACTGTAAATGTATGGTAAATAACTTGCTCTCATGGGGGATGAGAGCAAGGATCACACAGGATACCAGCTGGCTGGTCCCTGCAGTTCATAATCACACCTGTAAGATGGTGCCTTGAATAGATGTGTCATGGTGTCTGACACGATAACCTGTGCTCATGTGGGAGCAGGGGGGTTATGACCAACTGCATTTTGTGACATATCTGCACACAGATGTCACTATAACCAGACGAGCAATTTCTTAATGATCTATTATTAGTAATGATCAGCTTATTATTATTATCAGCCCCATGACCGAAAAAAGTCCACGGGAGAAAGGGTTCTGAGCTCCACATGAAACAACTGCCACCTGAAAGAATCAGTAATTTCTCTACCTATACATCAAAACATAAATGAACACATTCATTGTTGTTAACCACATCAAAGCATGGGTGCATGCTTTATAGTGATTGACATGGTGTGTCTTCTCTGTGAAAGTAAGACTTTTTAGCATTTTCACTGGATTCTGCAGCATATTTGTGGAATTTGAAAGTCCAAAGTCTATTGGGCTGCAGCATCCAATTAATTCAAAATAGTGATAATTCCTATAGACTTAGTTACTGCTTTAGTTTTATAATGATAGCCTAGACAGCTATAAGTTCTCATCATTGATAAAAAAAATCATAAGAACAAACATTAATGGTATTAAGTATCGCATGGTGCGCAGTGTCCTTTCCCAATGTCCACTGGTTAATATTGAGAGCATTTATTTGGCCTTGAACATCATGTCAGTCCAATAATGTTGTGTACTGTGGTATCTTTAAAACCACAGACTTACAGGTTTTACTGCACTATTGAAGTTGCCAACAACGCCATATTGTAAAGATAGTTTGATGTTCCAGAGATGTGTATGGATAGTTGAAGAATAGATTTGAGATCACTCCAGCAGTGAGGTTCGTTGCTTCGGATTATTTCATGGAACAAACAGAGTACAAACAGTTTTCCTAGGGAGCCTCAGCTATACAACAGTACTCAATTTCGTGCAGAGTCCGCATACAACTCTGTGGGAAAATAGCTGCTTTTGTAAAGATACAAAATATAGAAATTGATGAAGTTTATTGGATAAATCTATAGAGCTAATTTGCTGTCGGCAGAAACCAGCTAACTCCATTTTGACGCTTTTGCATTTTTCTTCCATAAATCAGTGCTATTGAACACCCTTTACGTCTGTGTGTTGGTAAAAAAAATATTGAACCAATGAAAAGTATTAAAAAGCGCTTCTGACAAAACCAGCTAACTCCTTTGGATCCTCAAACTTTCTGCTAAACCAGCTAACTCCACCAAAGGGGGTGGAGTTGGTTTCGCTGACTCCAGGCTCCACCCCTTTTTACCTCCAACCTCATTGTGAGCTTGGAGGTCCATTCAGCTGCTCTTATCAATGATGAACAAAACCTCCTAACTCCACTTTTTGTTTTGTTTTAGTCATTTCCTGAAAAAAAAGTACCAAAGTCTGATCCCCCTTACAGCCTTAAACTTTAGTCTCTATAGCAGTGGTTCTCAACCAGTGGTCCGGGGACTACCAGTGGTCCTTGAGAAGGTTCCAGGTGGTCCCCAGCTAAATGATGGAGAGTTGGTAACCAAATGGACCCTTATAGAACTTTAACTCTTGAGAGTGTAAAATGAAACCAAATTGGTTTCATTTTGGTTACATTTTATTCTCTTTACGCACTACTTATAGCACTTGTACAATCATGGATTATTTTTGTGCCACAATAACAGGCATTGTTAATAACGGTCACACCGACCTTACCTAGTGATTGGGTGTAATTGCCTGTGGAGGGGGAGGGGGGGTTAGTGTGAAGAAAAGATAGATGAACAGACCAGCAGCTGTCAGGAAGAGAAGTACAACTGTTGTAGGGGAGAAAAGATGAAATGGAGGAAATTAAGACGGGATAAGGATTCAGTGCAAGAGAAGGAAAACAGGTTTCAATGTTGGTTCTCAACCTTTTTTGAGCTCTGGACCACTAGCATATTTTGAACAGTCTTCAAGGACCACCACGCCAATCCTGTTTCTGGTTTGACACACATTTTGACGTGGAGGCAGGCTCTATTAGGTCAGTGGCAAAAATGTTAGCACTTCCGGGTCAAAATCCGGGGTAGAACTGGAAAGTTACATAGTGCAGTTTTTATAGGTAATATTCATTTCAAGCTTCAATGTCACACCGACCTTACCTTATAATTGTGTTTATTGCCTCCTGTTTCTGATTGGGGATTGCTTCATGCTAGTTCACTCTGATCACAGCTGCTCCTCATATAATTAAGCTATTTTTTACCAGCTGTTACTAATTGAAAATGTTCAGTGTGTAAATTTGACCTGACTGCTTGGAGGTTTGTTGGTTTGTTGTAGTCTGGTTCTTAAAGTTTCTGTGTTCCTAACCGGGATACACCTCCATGCCTTGTGCCACTCTAAACCACATTCCCCGGAGACCCCCGTCTCATTCCAGTTTTTGTTATCTCACCCCCCCCCCCACACACAGTAAAGTGGCATGTATCTGCAGAGATGAGATGTAAAACTGTTAGAAGAGAATGATGACAAAACATTTTTGCATTTCTATATCGCCTTTATGCAAAGCGCTTTACAATGTGCGTTACATTCACCTATTCATACACACATTCACCCATGGAAAGCAGAGGCAACCTTGCTCAAGGTCACTTCTGACACCATGCCAGGTGGAGACCGGGAACCTTCCGGCTCCCACACGACTGAAAGGCCACTAGTCTGACTGGCTGCCTCATGTTTAGTGATGTGACAAAGACGGAAATGAACGGATGCCAATGGATGAGTGTAGGTTGCAGTGACACAGAAGTGGACTAATGTCACAATGTTTTACTTACATAGTCACTGACTGTGGCGCAACAAGGCATCATTGTATGACCATGATCTTTCTACAGCAATATTTAACAGTTTAACAATATATTGCCATGGATATAAATGGCATCCTGATTCCTGACATAAAAAGCAAGAACAAAATGAAAATGGAAATGCAGCTCTTTCGTCTAAATTTTTTAATTAGCAGTCATTACATTGTGTAAATAATTACTGTAAGTACAAACATGGAGACTCCACACCCCATTGAAATGCACACGCACACAAATCTTTAAATACCCGAGCTCTGACGACTGAGACAGTCCTCATCAACATTATGCGTGAGCGAGCCTGGGCTAAATTTGCAGCTTGGCAGCCAACTTACGCAACCTTTCCTCGCTCCCTCCTGTCTACACAATGGCATAAATCTTGCAGTTTCTCTCAGTCATTCCAGCCCTCTCCAGATGCCACCCCCACACAATACACTACAAATCTCGCACTATTCCTGTACCCGCCCCCACCACTATGGCCTGAAATTACCAGCACCTCTAAGAGCAGACACCAAGCCTGTCAAAGCATCATCGCATCCCACAGGACAGCTGTGGAGGGGGAGGGGAGGGGGGGTTAGTGCGAAGAAAAGATAGATGAACAGAGCAGCAGCTGTCAGGAAGAGAAGTACAACTGTTGTAGGGGAGAAAAGATGAAATGGAGGAAATTAAGACGGGGATAAGGATTCAGTGCAAGAGAAGGAAAACAGGTTTCGATGTTGGTTCTCAACCTTTTTTGAGCTCTGGACCACTAGCATATTTTGAACAGTCCTCAAGGACCACCACGCCAATCCTGTTTCTGGTTTGACACACATTTTGACCTGGAGGCAGGCTCTATTAGCTCAGTGGCAAAAATGTTAGCACTTCCGGGTCAAAATCCGGGGTAGAACTGGAAAGTTACATAGTGCAGTTTTTATAGGTAATATTCATTTCAAGCTTTTTCCCCCACACCACGCTTATTAGTTGCTTATGTGCTTTGGGTGCTTTTTTTTTACACCCTAATCAAAATATCACCTCGCTCACAGTGAGGCCTGAGATATGGTGTCACAACTACTCATCTTCTACAGAGTGCACTGAATAATGAGAGAGAGAGAGAGAGAGAAGAGGGAAGGACAAAAGGATAGAGGCCTAAAAAAAGAAAAGAATAATGAAGTTAGAGAGAAGGGTACCACAGAGCAAGGAAATTTAGAAAGTTCTTCGTCTTTTTCTCTCTCTCTCTCTCTCTCTCTCTCTCACACACACACACACACACACACACACACACACACACACACACACTCTCTCTCTCTCTCTCTCTCTCCCACTCTCCGTCATCTTTATTCCATTCCCATTCCTTAGCTTCTCCTCTTCTCTCTGCATCCCTAGGTAGATGGACGGTTGCCGAGGGCAACCTCTGTGCAGTCACCTAACGATGAGCAGGAAGTGTGTCCGGGTGTGTGTGTGACCAAAGGTTCTATTTTTAGAAACATGTATTGAAAGGACAAGAGCACGTGCATGCGTGCGGGCGTGCGTGAGACTACGAAAGATCAGTCGTGGGTACCGGTGGAAGGACAAGGCAGATAGTGAGACTGAAGCCTAATTTACACTTTCCTGTGTGGCAGTGCATCACTCTGAAAATAGCTGATCTACAAGCTCACAGCAGCATGTCACAAGGCGACGCGTTGTGAGATTTTCAATCTGCTATTTTCGGTGCACGACACTGGTGCGTAACCAAGTGTAAATCAGGCATGAGGCAGTTACTAGAGAGAACAGGAGGGATGGAAGGTGGGAGCGAAGGAACGTAGCGGAGGAGGGGGCCAGCGTATGTTGACGCTGTACGTGGCGTCAGTGTGATAAGAATAGAGATGGTGCGTGTAGTGCGCCTGAGACATTACTCTTTCACACCCTCAGCGGGGCAGGCCACACTCATTATGTGACAGAGAGGGATTCGCTGTGTGCGTGTGTGTGTGTGCATGCGCGCATGTATGTGGGATGGGTGTGTGAGTGCGAGTGTGTGTAGGCTATGCACATGTGGCCAAAAGTGATTGCACAATCGCAGTTACAATATATATTTATTTGGTTATTATATTTACTCATGGGATATTTAATAATGTTGAATCATTAGACGATACATTCATTTTGTTTGTTAAATTCATTTTAATCTGGGTAATATTGAAATATTTTCATTAAAGATTAAACTTCTCTATCTTGAAAAAACAATGATATTACTGTGTATGTTATCATGTTGATATTACAAAGGGTATAAATGCCTTCCTTTACACAAGATGAAAATACATGAGGCTACAAGCAATATACAGAGATTAAGAAAAAGGTGCATAGGAAGTCAGGCATGAGATAATATAACCTAGTGTACTTTGGAATAAGGCTCACTATATATAGCCAGTCATTTTGAAATCTTACTTTTACACTTTCACAGTTAACAAAGTCTTATGCACACCTGATTGGCTCAGAGACGGGTGCGTAGGTAGGGATCAAACGTAGAGAGTAAAATAAAATGACCCGCACACCGTCAGGCCTGAAGAAGGTCTATGTGACCAAAAAGTTGCTTAAAAAACATTTGTTCCTATTTTGCAAGTGCAGACGGTGTGCGGGTCATTTTATTTTAGTCTCTTTTCACAGTTAAATTAACACTCTGGATCTTTCTAGGACCTTGAAGGAAAATGTGACCCAAATGTGACCAGGCATAACAATATTTTATAATTTCTAAAATGTGAAATATTGCACTGCATAAAAATACACATTCTTCCATGTTGTCAGACTAGTATCATTTTTAAAATAGCGAATGTGTGGAGTGATAGAAGACTGAGGACATGGAAAAGGATATGTGGGTGCCGCTAGGGTAAAGCTGTGCTGCCCACCATCATGGAGACTGGGGGTCGAATCCATCACAGGGCGGCTTGGCCGGGCACTCCAACAAACGCAAGTTATTGGCCGTGCTTGCGGGTGGGAAGCTGGGCAGGGAAGGGTGATAGTTGTCACTGCACTAGCAACTCCTACAGGTTGTTCAGGACGCCTGTTCAGCAGGGAGCAGAACTTGAAGGAATAACGTGTTCCTCCGCACACGTTACACGCTCCTTGTGAAACTCCCCACTGTCAGGTGAAAAAAGGCAGCCTGTGACTCCATGTGTATCGGAGGAGACATGTGGTTGACCACACATTTCCTAGGACCAACAAGTAGGGGTTGGCAGTGACAGGGACTACACATGGGGGTTAATTGGCAATTACAAAATTGTATATATTTTAAACAGTTAATTATAATAATGTGTTTTTTGTCTCACTCCCTTTTTAATGTATTTTTTACTTGTTATTATTTTGAAGTGAATGGACCACAATGCTGGAACCAAGTATGATAAAACACTGGCACAAGGAGATTGGTTACTTGATAACAACTGCATTGTTTGCTGTGAAGAAAGCTTTGCATCATAACTGTGACAAAAGCCCAGACAGTGGTCAGTTTCATGGTGACAGAGAGCGAGGGCGTGTGTGTGCGTGTGTTTGTTTGTGTGTGCGTGTGTGTGTGTGGGAGAGAGAGAGAGAGAGAGAGAGAGAGAGAGAGAGAGAGAGAGACAGACACACAGACACACAGACAGACACACAGACAGACAGACAGACAGACACAGATAGAGAAACAGACAGATAGAGAAAGAGACAGACAGAGAAAGAGACAGACAGACAGAGAAAGAGACAGAGACAGAGACAGAGACAGAGACAGAGACAGGGGGAGTGAGCGAGAATGACATGTTGTAAACAGAGGAATGACATTGTTATCTCCTTGCTCAGACAGGACGGCTCTGCTGAGCCTACGTGAAGGCCGGATTTACACAGGGGTTTTCAGATAGTTAGGAATTTAAGCAGCCACTGTGGATGACAGAGAGATAGAGAGAAGAGAGCTCAGAATCATCATTATTATGACAAAGCTTTGTTTTCGAACAATATGATGCAGTTCCTATAGAAGGGTAATACTATTCAGAATGCACTGTGGGGACACCGTACATTTCTTCTATAGTAGGCACATACTCACAGAATTAATTCCTCTGCCTTTGACCTCCTGACTCATCTCCAGTTCATAAAGAGCTGAGGGAGAGAAGAGATGAATACTTTAGAATTAAAACAACATCCTTTGAAACATCTTAATTCTATTATTCAATCAAAGGACTACTGTATGCAACAACTTGCATACAGTACTTGCAAATATTGTCGCTCCTAATTCAAACTCAAACTCCTAATATCTGGTACATAATGTATCAAGACTTAGATTATAGACTTAGACTATATGTATATTAACTGTGATCTGTGATAGTCAGTGTCATTTTTAGAGCTAATTTGTTTTAGCGTGCCATGTTAATTATTCAACTGCATCATTATTATCAGCTTTTGAATATATACAGTACATGTCAATGTAATAATGCTTGTTGTGTATTTATACACTGAGTTTATAAATACGCAACAAGTAAATGAGTCATGAAGTGGGAGTTACATTTCACAAATATGTTTGTGGATTGCCCCATTCTACATTCCAATTTATCAATCATGGTTCCAGTGTTTCAAGGTACTATGTTGAAACAGATGCACACACGCATGCAGAAGGCACAGTGACCAACACAGATCTTTTCTGAATGCAATTAGAGTGTGTGCATGACTGCATGTGTGTTACCATGTAGTTTGTGCAGCCTGGCCACACATGCCACAAAGCCATGGAAGGACAGGTGGACTTCCCCAGAGCCAAACCTCTCTGACAGCAGCTGAACCACCTTATCATCGGACTGGAGTCCTGGAAGAGACCAGTGGTACAATAATAATTATTAGTTCTAATGGAGATATTTTATAATATTGTTATATTAGCTCTAACAGAACTGCTATATTGAGTAAATATATTAGTTCAAATATAAATGTTCAAAACAAATGACAGCTGTTGTTGCATACTGGTTTATTTCTAAACTTTTCAACAACAAGGCAATTCAAAATGCTTTACACAAAACACAACAGGTACTCTGACAATCCCCCGATACCATGACTCAGACATATCGGTCGGATGGGCAGTGCGACGTAGGTGTGAGGGCCTAGTACGGCCCGAACTCTATAATGAGGGCTGCTTTTGAAATTTGAATGAAATTAAAAATAGTAATTACAGAGTTAAGAGAATACAATTAAGAATAAGTTAAATAACACAAACAAACAATAGAATGTAAAATTACACTGCAAGAGTTATGTGTGTCACTGGGACATGTGTGTGTGTGTGTGTACGTACGGTGTACGACGTACAGTGCCTTTACTGTGTGTGTGTGTGTGTGTGTGTGTGTGTGTGTGTGTGTGTGCGTGTGCGTGTGCGTGTGTCTAATGTGCATGTGTGTGCATACCAACTGCCAGAAGTGCCAGGCTGAGTTCAAATGGGCTCATTGACCCAGAGGAGTCCTCATCAAACTGAAAGAAGGTGGACTGAAAAAGCAACAAGACAAAGACAATGAGTCTAATAGCATCTTCACATAAGAAAACACCCATCCCCAGCACTCTCATAACTCTACCACACATGCGCGTACGTACGCACACACGCGCACACACACACACACACACACACACACACACACACACACACACACACACACACACACACTGTCACCTGAAGTTTGCGCAGATGGGACACCAGGTTTTCTGCTTGGTCACGTCTCAGACTGCTGCGCCCTTTAGTCTGACAGACGAGTTAAGGAGGACGCCGCAACAGGGCGGCTCAGAAAGACATTAGGACAGATGGTGGAAGACGCTATGAGACAGACGCTATGAGAGAGATGCTATGATAGAGATGCTATGAGAGAGATGCTGTGAGGTGAAAAAGGCAATAGCATACTGAAATAAAGTTATTGGAATAAGTTAAACAAGACGGTCACCAAGAGGGTACAGTTGTGTCATACTGTATGCTCCTGTTCAGCACTATGCTATATAAATACATGTAGTGTTATTGTTACAAGTAGACAGGGGACTGAGTCAGAGCAAAGCCTATACCTCGACATACATGTACGACCCTGTCACACATTGAAAATAGGCGATCTATAACACGTCATATGTGTTGTGAGGTTGTAGATTGGCTATTTTCAGCCTCGGACAGCATCTTACGATGGAGTATGAAAATCAGGCATAAGGATACTTCTTCCCCAAAGATGAGCTGTCTGCATAGTTCCAGTGGGATGTGGTAGTCTTTCTCTAGCACTGAAAATCAAAGTTACAGTCACAGTTACTTCTGTTATTTAATTGAACTTAATTTGCTGCATCCACAACTATGAGGTTCTGTCTAGACTGTTGTTGACAATTGTGGCCTCTTCCTCTGGTCACGGCAGAGATGGGACATGTTACTACTTTGCTCCCATCTAGTGGCCATTGTAAAAACAATGACAGTTTATTGGCTGCTTTTGCACCAGTGTTTAAAATTCCATATTATAATCTCATCTGGTTGTTGGTATAACATGTCAAATGTGATATGTTGGAATCGCCTGAGTTACCTTACCTGAGTTGACCAGGTTCATGAACTCTTTAGCATTCAATCTGTCATCCTGTCAGAAGACACAGCAGATTATTAGAATAGACTTTATAATAAAACATTTCTAACTAGAAAAAGTGCTCCTCGGAGCACAGGGCTCCATCAGGTCAGGTAGGTTATTGTGGGCCAGCAATGTTGGGAATTCAGTCATTATAGAGGGTGGAAACTGCAGAAGTTAAGGGATTAATGTTGATAAAATGATTGCACAGTCACAATATGTTGATATGTGGGATGTGCGTGCAAAGTTTCACAGCAATCGGACGCTGTGTTCATAGTTTGAGGCATTTTGTTCAAAACGAGCCACTCCTGCAAACTTTAGATGCCAATAAGGATGGAATATGAAAAATCGGACAGATCTGTGTCTCGGCCACGCCTTCCACCTTGCGGAGACAAAAACATAAGTTCTATAGTATAAATCTAAGCAAACAAGTTATGATGTACCTTACCAGCCAGTAAGGCTGGCTAAAATAGGAGAACAAATAACAAAATAATAATAAAGAGTTACATTTTGAAATGCAGCATATGCTGATTTTGCTAGCCTGAACTCCTCTGGCACAGCCCAGGGATAGTGATTTGTCCCGTTAATTAAGGTAAAGCAGCTTTAGGTATGTAAAGCCAAGGCAGAAAAATAATTCTTACCGGCCCCGCAAACTCATCAAAAAACCTACGAACTCTCAAGTGGTCCTCTGGAGTGACCGGTGTGGACATGACCTGTTAGAACAGAGAAAAAGACAGCAAACAATGCCATATGACTTCAGCACAGTCTGTTATCATACTGTACCAGTGTTGTGGTTGTAGATGAGGTCAGTGGACTCACCATTGTCAATGCATTTGACGTGCAAGTGAAATCTTGTGTCCTGGAACAGAAGAATCACCACTGTTAGTTCAAAATACACTTAGACAAGGCAAGCAACCTTCAATTCTTCACCTCCCCTCCATCCTACCCCAGAACATTTCCAGTCTTGGAATAGATTCGGAGGAAGACCTCTCCGGGCTGGTTGGGTCGGTAGGTGGAAGCCACAATGACGTAGTTGCCAGGGTCCAAATGCACCTTCCTCCACGCACTCCTGTCATGGAGTGAATACACACAAAACACAGTTTGTCAGACTGCACAATGAAGAAATGTAATGTGTTTTAACTGGTTATAGGGTTAGATTGTACTGTAGATCTGCATGAAAAACAATGTAAATGATAACTTCTGGCTTAACTTTGACGTCAGATAAATACAGTACTCTTGTCTGTTTCAGAGACATGCTTCCGCAAACTCTTGGCTCATAACTATGGGTCCATTTTTTGAGTCTTTGAGTTAAATTAACCTGATTTTACTGTTTGTATGGATTATGATGACCACAGTTATCAAACAAAATTTCTTAGCTTCTTCAAGGGAGCATAAGCCATAGAATAAAAAAAGAGGTGAAAGATGATGAGTAGTTTACATGTTTAAAGAAAAATGAGGTCCCTTTATTCAATATTTAGAAAGCACTGATTTGGAAAGGACACTGGACAAGTTTGTCTACTGGATACATGATGAAGGCCTAACATGTTATCACGTTATGATGACTGTATGATGAGATGAAAATGAGATTGTAAAAGTTTTTTTTTTGTTATCCATTGTTTTTATTATCAAATTGACAATACAATTATATTCAAATGAATACATAATAGTTAATGGAGACATTTTATTTTTATTTTTATTTTTTAAATCATATTTTTATTTTTATTTTGTATTGAGGCTTTGTCTTCTTTTTGTATGTGTATGTTGTATGTTAATGTGATTTTTTTTTTTATGTTTATTGAAAGAATAACCATTTACTTTTTTCTGCTTCCTCATCATTGTGAATGTTTGATAAAAAATAAATACATAATGTGGGAGAGGAAAACACAGTGTAGTACCTCTTAGCCTGGTACTTCCCAGAGCGCCCCACCGGGCGAGTTGAGGAGAAGAAGCTTTTGTCCAGACACGTACCCTGAAGCTGTATTTAGATATTAGATTGAACAACTGAATATATAAATACACCGAAATGGTTATAATATTGATTCAGGCAAAGGCAACAAAAGACAAATCTTAATGCTTTTTTTAAGATAGGATAAGCAAAGATACAGGAGACAGCAACACAGGTCTCCAGCAGTAATTGAACCAGGGATGTTGTAATGATGTTATCTGGCCAGCCACTGATGCATCCCAAATGCTGATGTTGTGTGCATTAAGTACATACCTCAGGGGGAACCTGCACAGAAAGAAGAGATTCAGAGTCTAGGTACTAGGTACTACACTGGTACAGTAGAATGCATTGCATCTTTCAAGTCCACTCGCGTGTGTGGCCTCACCCTGAAGATGTGGAACGCCATATAGAGAAAGTGGACTTTGCTTTGTGATCTCCTGTTTTTCTGCAGGAGCTCCACTAGCACAGTGCACTTCTTTCCTTTCTCTGCTATCTTCTTCTCCTCTGGAGTCATCTTCTTGTCATCGTCGTCATCATCATCATCGTCGTCATCATCCTCATCATCCTCATCCTCCTCTTCTGGCTGGTCCTGCTCTGAGAGAACCAACTCGAACTGGGGGTTCTTCCAGTATGATCCTGACAGAAGAACAGAGAGAAGGACACTGAGTTCCTACAGCTGCCATCACAAAAGTGCTTCAAGCCTCAGTTATACTTAGTTGCGCGTCGGTGTTACGTGTTGCTGCGACTTGTAGATCGGCTATTTTTGGCGCACGACACCAACGCACAATTATGAATAAATCAGCCTTAAAGGGATAGTTCACCCAAACAATTACTTTTTTTCTATCAATTAGTCACCCCATGGAGACTTCAGAATTCATGGATATTTTTTTGTTTTTGTCACATTCCTAAGCCAATAATTTGATGACCAGAGGACCGGTAGGCAACGGTTCCGGTAGGAGACACAAAGGAGACTCTTTGTGTCTCCTTCCGGAACCACTGCCGGTCATCAAATTATTGGCTTAAGAATGAGACAAAAACTAAAAAATATTCATGAATTCAAGCCTCCATGGGGTGACTAATCGATAGAAAAAAAGTATTTTTGGGGCTGAACTATCCCTTTAAAGCACTCAAGGATTCAAAAGTACAAATTACGAAGTACATTTTCTTCTAAATATCAATGCATTGCTGTATTGAAATTTCGGACAGAGCGAAAGCCAAATCACAATCAAATACAAATTACTTAAGTGCAGTACTCAAGTAAATGCACTTAAGTTACTGTCCACCACGGCAGGTAAGGATGTACAGTAGGCCCACACATACAGTACGTGCACACAGCCTCACATGACACACGCTTCATAATAATACTCACGCTGGTATCTGCGTCTGCCGCCAGCAGAGCTCCCTGGCACCCAGACACCCTCATGCTCACTGATGGTCCAGGAACCAGGGGAGCTGGCTGAGGCGGGAGCCTTCTCCTCTGTGAGGGTGTCAGGGTTCACGCTGCACAGCTCCACACTGTCAAACAATCTGCTGAAATCCTCTACACTGATCCTGATAACAGGGAAGACACACAGCAGGAAATACTGTTTGAATTTGCAACGTACAGATACATGTTCCACTAAACATGTCTTGACTTGTAGGAACATACATTCTGTGAGTTTCATCTTCGGAAGCTGTGTGGATTAGCTGTATGGATTATCAGTGTGTCAACACTCCATGGTATGCGTTTCTTGCTAACGTACCAAAACTCTCCATCCTCTTTCTTATTCAGAATCCTTTGCTTCTCGGCACTGTCAATGTCACCCCAGTCCTTAGACCTATGTTCACACACACAGACACACACAGCCAGACACACACACACGCACACATTTGAAATATTTATTTATGTCCACATAAACAGAAGTACAAGATGTACAAAGGACATAAACACTGCCAGTGCAGTCAAATAATGGGGAAACAGCCAGTTACAACACGCACACGCGCACGCGCACACACACACACACACACACACACACACACACACACACACTGTTAAAGTCGTCCCAGTCCTTAAGATCTACATTCACACAGACACACACACACACACACACACACACACACACACACACACACACACACACACACACACACACGTAACTAGCCTTGCGTCGCGTCACCAGGCTTTCCGTGATAACTGTGGAAAGCCTGGTTTCTATTCCAAATGAACTAGTCTTATCCGGTCTATTGCCCACCTACTGTACCCGGTAATTTGCACACACACACACACATACATGCATGCACCATTTCCCTTTCTGCTCTAGACCCGACCAGATCAGCAACCTGCAAAGCAGAGTGATCCCAGTCTACACTTCATAAACAGGCAGCTTCCTCACTTGTCACTCCAGGGTCCACGGTATTCAACAAAGCCCCAGGGG